>NC_064643.1:722425381-722727229 GCF_023864345.2 Schistocerca serialis cubense
GAGATGTGTTTCCCAAAAAAGCTCACAAAGATCAATGTCATGCCTAGGAACACAAGCCAGTGGATAACACCTGCTATTAGAGTATCTAGTCAAACACTAAAACATATCAGTCAACTCAAAAAAGATAACAAAGATGAACACTTCACAGATTATGTTAAGACATACAAGAAAATTTACTGGAAGGTGATCAAAAAAGCCAAGACAATGCACAATGAGTGTAATTGCTGGGTCAGCAAACAAATCGAAAGCTATATGGAATGTAGTAAAAAAAGAAATAGGTCCAAGCAAAAATGTTAGGAATCCAGATGACTTTGTTATAAAAGATGATCAAGGTGTGTAGTCAGAAATCTTACTTTATCAAATTACATTAATGACTACTTCATAAATAGTCCAATCAATCTGAGTAAAAATTGTTCTAAGATTTGTAGAACATCAATCCCAGAAGAACAAAGCGTTAATTCATTATTGCTACCTCCCACGAACAAATTGGAAGTTAATCAAATAATAAAAACAATGAAGAATAAAATGTCCTCAGGGATTGACGAGATACCTTGCTCAGTCATGATGAGATGTGCTAGTGTCATATCAGACCCACTCTCACACGTCATAAACATATCATTTTCAGAAGGTGTCTTTCCACAACGATTAAAAATTGCAAAAGTAAAACCATTGTATAAAAAGGGTAATATACATGAAGTGGGAAACTATAGACCAATAGCTTTATTATCGGTATTTTCAAAAGTAATAGAGACAGTCATGAAAAACAGAATTACAAATTACCTCGAGAAATTCAATCTATTGTCTGTAAACCAACACGGTTTTCGCAAAGGAATGAGTACAGAGTCAGCCATCACCCAATTCATTAAAAATATTGTAACGGGGCTAGATAAGAACAACAATACAAGAGGAATAAATTTGGACCTCTCAAAGGCATTTGATACTGTCCAACATGATATCCTGCTAGACAAATTAGAATACGTCAGTATACAAGGAGTAGCCAAAAAGTGGTTTCAGTCATATCTCCATAATAGGAAACAGGTAGTAGAAATTGCAACAACAAACAGTAAAAACCAAAGTATTGTTTACAGATCGGATATTCAGACTGTGCCAATTGGGGTACCGCAGGGGAGAGTTCTAGGACCTCTTCTATTTCTTCTTTACATAAATGATATCAAGATTCCAGTAAATGGTACTCATATGACCCTGTTTGTGGATGACACAAACAATGTAGTAACTGACATAAACCGGGTATTGCCAACATCTGCCACCAGAGTTATAGAATATTTGCAAAATTGGTTTGAAGTGAACAAATTAACCATAAATATCTCTAAAACTAATTATACCCATTACAGGAAAGCAAAGTCACACTCTGATCTAGATCTCAGAATACAAAATAAAGAAATTGTGAGAGTTGCTACCACAAAATTCTTAGGTGTACATATAGACGAAAATTTAGACTGGAAATCCCATATCCTGTATCTCTCGCATAAGTTAAGCTCTGCTTGCTTTGCTTTACATGTTATTAGCTTTGTATGTAGTAGGGAATGTAGCAGAGCTGTTTACTTTGCTTATATACATTCTGCTATTACCTATGGCCTCACCTTCTGGGGTCATAGTAAGAAAAATCTCAAAACCATCTTCACTCTACAAAAACGAGCTGTTAGAATAATTACCAACAGTTCAAGGCTAACTCCTTCAAAGCAATTATTTAAACAGCTGAATATTCTACCCCTACCATGCCTCTATATACAGAAAAGCATAATTAATGTAAAAAGAAATATTAACAATTTCCAATCCAACTCGGATCTACATACTTACAACACAAGAAAGTGCAATGACATTCATATAAAAAGAGTTAACAAGGCTTTGGCGCAGAAACAATCAAACATACAAGGAAGCAGATTGTATAACAAACTACCGGTAAAGATAAAAGAAATAAAAAAATTGTCTTTGTTTAAAGAAGCAGTATTCAAATTTTTAATGACCAACTGCTATTATAGTGTAAGAGAATACCTGGAATAGCTCCATACCAAACAATTATATTTATGTACTCTGTGCCAATAGTAATTTTTATCTGACTGTTGCTATGATCTAAATAAAGAATATGTACAAAAGTGCAAGAATTGTATGTGTTATATCTAAATATCAACTGTGTATTCCATGTAAAAAGTCTTTCTCATACATCAATGTAAATAATCAAAGTTGTACATGCTATTTCAATGTGGTCTGATGTTATGTAGTCTACTATGCACATCTGTATTTTGTACAGTATTGTTCACCCTATATGTGTGTATATATATATACTATTTTCCCAAATTTCTCCGTCCTTTAACGTGTTTTGGCGGCAACACAACCACCTAACCTTTGTGCACATCGTTGTCTACCAACCCAAGTCCAACATAGCCCAGCTGTAACCAACACCTTTTCGCCTTTTTCACACCAGATCTCCAGTTACTTTCAGAAAACTCTTTGTCTTTAAATATGTCTGCTTGTGTCTGTATATGTGTGGATGGATATATGTGTGTGTGTGTGCAAGTGTATACCCGTCCTTTTTTCCCCCTAAGGTAAGTCTTTTCACTCCCGGGATTGGAATGACTCCTTACCCTCTCCCTTAAAACCCACATCCTTTTGTCTTTCCCTCTCCTTCCCTCTTTCCTGATGAGGCAACAGTTTGTTGCAAAAACTTGAATTTTGTGTGTATGTTTGTGTTTGTGTGTGTCTATCGACCTGCCAGCGCTTTCGTTTGGTAAGTCACATCATCTTTGTTTTTAGATATATTTTTCCCACGTGGAATGTTTCCCTCTATTATATATATATATACTATGTATTTTTTGATGAAATCCCTGCAATGTACATTGTCTCTGGATGAATAAACTACTACTACTACTACTACTACTACTACTACAGATTAAGTTTCTACGATATCTTTGTCTTATGTTAATATATACGTTGATTCATTTCAAGTCCCTGAAAGTTCATCTTCTTGAGGGGTTCTACAGGACATAATTAATGAATAAATGAATGATACTGGTTGGTGAAAGGTTATTTATGTAATTTTGTTGAAAGTACTACATAAAAACAATAGTTGAGTGATGTGACAGGAGGAGCTTTTTTTCCCCTAAATAGCCATTTCCTTCTTACCATGCATATGTAATACAATTCAGAAGTAATTATATAATTATCACTTTAAGTAGATTAATGCTGATCATAATTTGTTGTTATTGTACTTTACAGAAGAAGCCAGCAGTAATTGCTTGTGCCTGTTAAAAGATAACTTGACTCCTTCCACATTCCTGACAATGTTTCTTCATGAAGAGACTTATGTAACATGACTCAAGAATAAATGTTGAGTGAACAAACACAGAAGTTGCACTACTTTGCTTTCTAAAGATCTGCAACATATGACTTCTAGTAATCATCTAAGAATTAAGAATGTCTGTCACACTTAAAGATTGATCCTCTTTCATTACTTCCAGTTGTTTTGAAGCAGCAGCTATACATTTGTATGAAAAACAGGGAAAAGTCATTGTCATAGCAATACACAGACCACCTACTGGGGATACAGACATATTCATCAATCAATTAGAAACACTGTTTAACATTTTACTGAAAGAGCCACTGTAGTTGTCTGTGGGGATTTCAACATAAATCTTATGAATGACAGTAGGCTAAAAAAATCAATTCCTAAATCTATTAGGTAGTTTCAATCTGTTTCCACACATACATGAACCCACAAGAGTAACATATAATATAAACAGTCTTATAGATAATATATTTTCAAATTTATGATCCACAGAAGTAGAAGTAACAACTACTGATTTGGGATTATCAGACCATAATGCTCTTGTCCTCAATATTCCTTCAATGCCACTACAAGAAAAAAAGTGTACTTCATGTATAAAAGAAAATTTGCCACTGAAAACTGTGTAAAATTTACAAATATCCTAACTAGTGAGTCCTGGGCAGAAGTGCTGCCCCTAACAAATACAAATGATGCATATAACACTTTTTCTTCAGTTTTCATTTGATATTTCGAAATGTGCTTTCCAAAGAAGCTGTCAATTATCACATGACATCACAATACAAATCCAAGTTCTAGGATCATAGATGGTATCTTGTGGAACTCTAAGGGGACTAAATTCAAAATTAAAGACAGATACAGATCCACAGTTCATAGAATATGTTAAGAATTACAAGAGGGTAAATAGAAAAGCAATTGCCAATGCAAAATTTATGAGTAATGACAACTTAATAAGACAGTCTAATAACAGATCAAAAGCCATATGGGGTATCATGAAGACTGAAATAAGAAAGAGAGGATATCATTCTCAAAAACACAGAAAATATTAATATTAATAAACAAGATTTGCCAAATTACATCAACAATTATTTCATAAAAGCAACAACTTCCTTAAGCGCAAAATTTAAAACCCAAGAAAAACCAGAATTTCCAGAAGCTGCTTATAGCATGAGGATAGATCCAACAGTGAATATGAAGTGTTTAAAGTAATAAAAAGCTTGAATCCTAAACCGTCAATAGGAGTAGATGAGGTGCCTGTTTGTATCTTAACAATGACAGCTGCTCAAATTGCAAGGCCCTTGGCATACATAGCCAACTTTTCATTTAGTGAAGAACTATTTCCAGAAAGGGTAAAAATGTCAAAAGTGAAGCCATTATTCAAAAACAGCAATTATCATAAGGTAGAAAACTATCGGCCAATATCCCTCCTTCTGGAACTTTCCAGCATAATAGAAAAATTAATGAAGCATGGAATCAACAAATATCTAAATGACCATGAGTTACTAAATAGAAATCAGTATGGCTTCCAAGCTGGTAAAAACACAGAAACAGCAGTAATGTGTTATACTGAACAAATAATCAAAAATCTAGAAAAAGACAATTGTGTAGTAGCAAGATATTTAGATCTCTCCAAGCATTTGACACTGTCGGTCATGACATTCTTTTAGAAAAACTGGAAGCATTAGGTGTTCATGGGACAGGGAAAAGTGGTTTGAATCATACCTACAAAACAGACCACAGATTGTAGGACTGAGGTCAGATTACTCCAACCACAAAATAAATTTAGTATCAGATGCAAAAAAAAGTGGAAATAGGAGGCCACAAGGTAGTATTCTAGCCCCCTTATTATACCTTGTCTACATAAATGACATTCACACCTCAGATGGGGCAGCAAAGGCCACTATTCACAGATGACACCAGTGTGATAATAGGTGCTCCAAAGCAAACACTGCAAAAACTACTGATCAAGTAATAAAGAATGTCCACACTTGTTTCATTGCAAACCAGTTGACATTAAATGCAAATAAAATAAATTATATGCAGTTTGGGAAAATATGTCAAAATGTAAATCTTGATCTGTTGTAGGGTGACAAGGCCATAGACAGAGTGGCATCAACAAAATTGCTGGGGATTCATGTAGATGAAAATCTTAATTTTAATGACCATGTAATGAAACTTGTGCAGAAACTTAACTCAGCCTGTTTTGCTCTTAGAATTATTGCAAATGTTTATACTGCAGAGGGTGACAGAATGGCATATTTTGGCTATTTTCAGTCTCTTGCAAAATACAGAATAATATTTCGGGGTTCCACCACTTGTCTGTCTCAGTGGATCAGGTTGTCAGACAAATTACATCAAATGGTTGTATCATCAGCAGTTACTGCTAATAAATTCATTCACCACTTTTTTTGCTCATACCTTGTACTTTGATCCATATGACAGCTGTGTAAGTGTAGTACTCAGTTCTCCTGCACCGGAGTCATTCCAGACAAACCAGCTCATATCACGAAGCTGTGCTCAACTGATTGAGCCTTGTGTCATGTACTGTAGGCTTCCTTCCACACCATGCTGGTGCAATGAGTTGTCTAGCACAGTTTCTGGACAGATTTTACATGCACCACTTGGACAGGGTTTTGGTGAAGTGATGTTCCAGCTGAGTCCTATGATTAAGCTGCCTACTTTTCAACCAGATATCCCAGAGATGTGGTTTTCGATGGTTGAACTCACTTTGAATTATTATGGTATTGTGGATGATACAAGGAAATTTGTAACCTTGCTGTTCAACCTCTCCAGCGAAGCTCACATTCTCAGTGACATTCTACAGGCACCTCTGGGAAATTTGAAGTAGCGAAGACAGCACTCCTACAATGTCTGATAAAGACACCAAAACAACTTCGACAAGATGTATTTGTAGGAAGAATTGGTACCTCACAACTTTGGAGACTGATATGAGAATCCATCCTGCTGGATATTATGTCATACAATGTGCTGTGGGATACTTGGATTCTTAAACTTTCACTTCTCATTTAGTCTGTGTTAACTGTAAAAGAATGTCATACTATGGAGAACAGGTTATGTTAGGTTGACAGGTTACATGGAATTCAACTGCAATGCCATGGAGCTGCAGTTGCCTCTCATAATACTCAGCACTTGCTGCTCATGGACATGAAGAGGCTGCAACAGCTCTGCACAGACACCACCAACCAAGTAGTCCTGAGAACTCCCGACAATACACAATGGCAGTTCACTTATCTTCAGCCTATATCTGCCCCCACTCTCACCTGACATCAGCACTTCACATTCCATGGCTTCGGTGCACTCACAAATGTGTTGATATCACACACTCTTTGGAAAGAAGACACAGAACTGATAATTTCAATATAATTACTCATAATTTTGGGATGGCTGAGGATAGGTGCACCAGGCTGCACTCAAACAAGAATTTGCCTAATTGGCAAGGTTATCAGCCAAAAAAGTGTAACACTGCTTTCAGGAACGTTCTTGACCATGCCACATGTTGTATTGTCTCAAGCTCCACAGTGAGCATCTTATGAGGTACTTCAGACCCCACACAGTACAGCACATTGCAATTGTGGAACTAAGATTAGACATTAGGCTTAGTGAAAAGTGCACATGGCAGTTTTTTATTGCAGAAGTGAGTGAACTGATTTTATTTATTTTTATTTACACATCTAATACCATAGGACCAAATTGAGGAGCAATTCTCCAATGTCATGGAATGCGTCAGTGCATGAAATTACAACATTAAAGTAATAAAATGTTATGAACCAAAAAAAGTCAAGACATAAGTTTAAGTAAATGCAATCAACAATATAACACAAGAGTCACCTTAATTTGTCAAGGAACTCCTCAACGGAATGGAAGGAGTGGCCCATGAGGAAACTCTTCAGTTTCAATTTGAAACCATGTGGATTACTGCTAAGATTTTTGAATCCTTGTGGTAGCTTATTGAAAATGGATTCAGCAGTGTACTGCACACCTTTCTGCACAAGATTTAAGGATGTGTGATGCAAATGGAAGTTGGATTTCTGCCGAATATTAACTGAGTGATAGCTGCTTATTCTTGGGAATAAGCTGATATTGTTAACAAGAAACGACAGTAAAGAATATGTATATTGAGATCCCAATGTCAAAATACCCAGACTAGTGAATAGAGGTTCATGAACGTACACCACTTATTCCCCGAGCTGCCCGTTTCTGAGAAAAAAATATACTTTTAGAATGGGAAGAGTTACCCCAGAGTATAATACCATAAAACATAAGCAAATGAAAAAAAGCAAAGTAGACTAATTTTTGTGTCAAACAATCACTTACTTCAGGTACTGTTCAAATAGTAAAAATGGAAGCATGAAGTCTTTGAAGAAAATCCTGAACTTGGGATTTCTATGACAGTTTACTATCTATCTGAACACCTAGAAATCTGAACTATTCAGTTTCACTAATCATATGCCAGTTATGTTAAATTAAAATGTCAGGTTTTGTTGAATTATGTGTTAGAAACTGTAAAAACTAACTTTTACTGTGATTTAGCATTAGTTTATTTTCTACAAGCCATGACCTTATGTCATGCACTGCATTATTTGAAACCAGGCCAGTGCTGCACACAACATCCTTTACTATCAGCCAAATGTCACCAGGAAACAGAAAAAATATAGAATTACCCAAAATACAAGAGAGCATATCATTTATATAAATAAGGAACAGGAGTGGCCCCAACACAGATCCCTGGGGCACCCCCCACTTGACCATACCCCACTCACACCCCACATCACAGTCATTCTCAACACTGTGACTAATGACCTCTTGCTGTCTGCTGTCAAAGTAAGAGGTGAACCAATTTGAGTTACTCCCAGTATTCTGTAATGGTTCAACTTCTGGAGCAATATTTTGTGATCAACAGTGTATGCCTCAGCTGAATAAAAAAATATGCCTAGCATTTGAACCCTTTTGTTTAATCCATCCAGTACCTCACTGAGAAAAGAGAATATAGCATTTTCAGCTGTTAAAAGACTGTACATTTGATAGCAAATTATGTGATATAAAATGATCAATTATCCTTACGTACACAGCCTTTTCAATAACTTTTGCAAACACTGATGGCATAGAAATAGGTCTAAAATTGTCTACATTATCCCTTTCTCCTTTTATAAAGTGGCTTTACAACTGTGTACTTTAATTCTTCATGAAACTGACCATTCTTAAAAGAAAAATTACTAATTTGGCTAAGTAAAGAGCTAACATGTGCAGCACAGTACCTTAATATTCTGCTAGGTACTCCATCATATCTATGAGAGTCCCTAGTCTTCAGTGATTTAATTATTGACTAAATCTCCCCCTTGTCAGTATCACAGAGGAGTATTTCAGACATAAGTCATGGCATTTGCCATGAGAGTTATATGATTCCCTGTGGAAAGTAAATTTTTATTTAATTCACCAGCAATGCTCAGAAAATGATTGTTAAATACTGTACATATATCTGACTTACCAGTAACAGAAATATTTTTTCTACAAACTGACTTTATATCGTCGACCTTGTGCTGCTGACCAGACACTTCTTCACAACTGACTGTATGGTTTTAATTCTATCCTGTGAATTAGTTACTCTATTTGCATACCACATATTCTTGCCTTCCTAATAACATTTTTAAGCACCTTACAATACTGTTTGTAATGGGCTACTGCAGCTTGATTGTGACTACTTCTAATGTTTTGATATGATTCCCACTTTGTTCTACATGATATCCATATACCATTAGTCAGCCACCCAGGCGGGAGCCAATGTCCTAAGTTTTTTCAATCTTGCAACTGATTTGGCAGCAGGTTTACTCCAACAGGTGTGAAGTGGAGAGAGAGTTTACAGATGCTCTGGGACACCTCTGGTTCCATTACCTCTTTGTCAGTAGCAGGACTCTAGCAACGAGGTTGTGGGACCTGAGCAAGCTTTTCCACAAGGTCTCAGCAGCAGGGCAAAGAAATTCAAGGATACTAGTTAGGAACATCTGAATTTGTGTACAGCAAATGTAGAACTGAAAAAGAAACTACTCTCATAATGAGAGGACTTGAGCAATGCCTGTGACAGCATTGCCCTCTTACAACAGTGTCAGTGACAACAGCAACATCTCAACAGCAACCACTTGGTGGCTGCAGCAGCAGTGTACACGGCGCCTACACCATGAGATGTCACTGCCTACATGGATATCAGATGCAGAATAGGTGGCCAGGGTTACTCCAGCACATGTTGTTATAAATGTACATTCTATCTCTATGTGAGTGATGAGTGACACTACTCAGCAGTGCATACAATTGGCCAGACACAATGTGAATGATGAGACAGTGCATTTTATCATTATGATGCTGAGAAGATGAGTCCATTATAAGTCTTGGCATATGGCACCAGAAAAACTATGTTTAGCAATGCATATTACAGATGAGTTACTCAATGCTGAGATTATGAGACCATCAGTCAGTGTTGAGCTTTGCCAATACATTTGGTCTCAAAGAAGAATGGGTCTCACAGAATGTGTGGGGACTGTCAGTCACTAAATGCATGAATGGTACCACACAGGCACACCATTCCAAACTTCTGGACTTTTCTCATGCTTTAGCATTGGGATCTGTTTACAGTACAGTCGATTGCAAAAAGGTATATCTCCAGATATCCATGGCTCAGGAAGACATGCCAAAGACAACTGTTATTACTCTATTTGGGTTGTATGAGTTCTATTTCATGCCTTATGGCCTAAAAAATTGTTGCAGATGTGGAAACATTTTGCTGATAAAATTTTAAGACCTTTTCCTTTTCGTTATTTATACCTTGATGACATTTGTTTTCTTTACCTACTCTCACAGAACATGAGGTACACTTTGCTCTGTGCTTGACAGCCTTTCAGGAAGTAGTCACAAATTAGCAGAAGACTTGAACGCGAATGATACTCTTATCCTAATGGCTGGGTCGAACGATACTGAATACTCATACAACAACATTGTGGAAAGCATTGATAACGTGTTACCAAGTGTTCTCCAACTCAGCAATAAGACAAATATCATTTTGTATCCAATTCCCCAAAGATTCAACAAAGAATATATAAATGAAAAAATTGACATGGTTAATCATCATTTAGTGCAAACAGTGAAGTGTTCAAAATCTTACAACAAAAGTAGAATATCTATAAACTTTGAAACGGAAAGAGTGTCTCGTGATAAATTCACACGTCACGGATTCCACTTGAACAGACAGGGGAAGGAGCAAGTATGCAACAGACTGTCTTCAGTAATTAAAATTAACAATCGTACAAACCAGATGCATGTATCTCTGAATCGACCAGTCTACTTGAAGAAATCAGTGATTCACCAAAATAAATACAATGTGAAAACCAGTGCAATACAAGTGCCTAAAATGAAACAAATGCTACTTGACAAGTGGATTATCATTAGAAGCACCACAGCACACGAAAGGCAGGGCCCAGAATCCAGGGAACCAGTTAGCAAGAAGACACCACCCGCACCTCAAATCAAGGAGGATTTTTTACAGCTAACAATACTAGATGTAAAAAAGAGGTAAGTGGTCAAGCAAGACACAATATAGTCTCTGCTTCATACTTTAAATTGTTCCATCAGAATGTTCAGTCTCTTTCCAATAAACTGAATGAAATACAAATCTTGTTAAATGATATGAGTGATATTTCTGTTTTATGCTTTACTGAGCACTGGCTAAGTAAAGACATGATAGAACTAGCATACCTACCTCAGTTTAAATTAGCTGCCACATTTTTTAGAGAAGTACTCAGGCATGGTGGTAGCTGCATATATGTTCGAGAAGATATAAACTTCACTAACATAACCAAATTTGACAGCTTATCTAAAGAAAGAGACATAGAACTCTCAATAGAACTGCCAACTAGCAATTCTGTAATCATCTGTGTATATAGGTCACCAGATGGTGATAAAAAAAGTTTTGTATAATCATATGGAAGAGCTGTTAGAGGACTTCAACACCCTGAAAAAAATATTATCATATGTGGAGATTTCAATGTTGATTTCTCCAAACCCAGTAAATTTAAAGGTGAAATCAAAGACTTACTGAAGTCCTTTAACCTAAAACCAACTATAACCAATCCAACTCGTATAACCACTACTTCTGCAACAACCATAGATCAGGTGTTTGTAAACACAGATAAATATATCTGCAACACACAGACTGCAAACACTGGTTTTAGTGATCACAATGCCCAAATAGTAACAATCACTATTCCAGGAAACACGAAAGCCCAGAAAACTAGAACTATTGTGAGGAAGTTCAATAATGAAAACATAGATTACTTTTGTTCTCTCTTGAGAAGAGAAATCTGGACTGATGTTTACAGTTCAAAAAGCACAGATGACAAGTTTGATGAATTTATGGACACGTACAAACATTTTTTTGAAGTAGCCTTTCCTAAACAAACGTCACTTATGAATTCTGTGCACAAACCAAATAAATAGATCACAACAGGAATAAAAATATCATGCCAGAATAAAAGGAACTTATATGAATACTCAAAGCAAACCACAAATACTGTATTTATCAATTACTTTAAACAATATAAACAAATACTTAGACAAGTTATAACAAAAACAAAGAAAATAGAAAATGACAAACAAATAAAAAATTCCAGGAATAAGACTAAAGCAACCTGGAGTATCATAAAAAGAGAAACAGGTACTACATCGTTAGCCCACAAAAATAAAGAACTTCATGAAAACAACAATAAAATAATCAACCCCACAGTAGTGGCTAATAAATTTAACAACTACTATTCTAATGTTGCACACCACCTGATTACTAAACATTACAACATACATTAGGCAGAAACATTACTTGCATGTCAACACAGTAAGTACAAACATTTCTAAGAGAGGAGTGTATCATACTGGCATAATGCTGTACAATCACATGCCATCCTATTTGAAACATATGCAAGATTTACAAAAGTTTAAAGTGAAACTTAAAGAGCATTTGCTTGACCACTGCTTCTATTCTGTTTCCGAGTTTTTAGAGTGCCAGAAAAGTGTAGTGTAATTGCTCAAATATTCTTAATAAGTCTATCATTTTATTTTATTATATTAAATTTGTCATCAATATTCAACATGTATTGAATAATTTTTAATTATTTATCCTTTCAAAATAACAGTGTGTATGATGATGTATATACTGTACCAACCTGACTTGTCCTACATCGTTTCTGCAAAATATGTACCTAAACACGATTTACGGAACCAATAAAGAAATACAAATACAAATACAAATACATTTCTAGGACACATGGTTAATGCCTCTGGGGTCTGATGCACTTCAGAAAAAACATAACTGATTCAAGCTCTACCTTCTCCACGGACCTACAAAGAATTTTAGTGATTTTTAGGAACAATCAACTTTTATAGATGACATCTAGCACAGGCTGTGGCAATTTTAGCTCCATTCACGGATGCACTGGTAGGCAGAAAAATACCTGGTAGACAAATGCTGATGTGGTCTACAGAAAAACTCAGGGCCTTTGATAACTTGATGGGGTCCAGCAACCATTATGATTCTTTTTTCAGAAACTTATGGAGTCACAGCATAAATGGTCTGCATTTGACTGAGAACTGTTAGAAGTATGTAATTTCAAAGCAGAAGTAGTGGATAGACCTGTCACTATTTTCACAGAACACAAACAGAGGCTATACAGAATCCCAGGAAGGACTGCCCTCTACAACTTTAACCAGGGCAGGTAATTAAAGGTAGCACTTTTCAAGGAATTGTGTAGCCTCCATGCTTGCCATGCATAGAGCAATTGCTTTATGGGGCAGTGGCACTGCATACTTAAGGTGCCGCTGATATGCCATGGCTGACAATGATCAGAGGTCCTTCCATAGGTGCTTCTTGATCTTCACACTGCTTTCAAAGAGGACCATCCGGCTCTATCGGTAAAGATCCTATATTGTGAAATATTGAACCTCCCACCAGAATTAGTCGACCCTGTGGCATTACCTGACACTAATGAACTGCCAGCAATGGTTCAACGTATCTCCAACATCAGAATGCCTCCTCTGTACTGTCATGAATTTCTCAAGGTTTTTGTGCACAAAGACTTGGTGAAGTGCAAGTATGATATTACATGATGAAAATGTTTAGGCATCATTTCAGCCACCTTACTCCTATCCTTACAAGATCCTGTGCTTACAATTAGAAAAATTATCTCAAGATGATCAAAGACTGCTGTTTGTGGAACTTTTGCTTGATCAGTCACTCTCAATTATTATTTTGGTATTACATGTAATAATGTTTGTAACATTTCTTTTAATTCTTATTTTGAGTTTGATTCTTTACCCATGTTTATGCTGTAATCTCAGCATATTATAATCACATTTCTTTTTATCTTCAGTAATAATTTTGTTAGTTTTTTTCAGAAATGTTTCAGTTTTCCCACTGGAGATGTGTATATGCAAAAAATTCTTACTTCCTGATTCATTATGCCAGTAATTTTAATGTATTTTGCTATGCATGCTGAGAGTTTCATGCATTTGCAATATCAGTATTTTATAGAACGCCAATTCTTGCTGTATATACATCAACACCTCCACTTTATATATCAATATGCAGAAATAATTAACCTGATCACAGTCTTCGATTATTAGATTACAAAGTTCTGGTTCATTTAGTCCATGCTCATTAATGCATAATTCATCTGGTTGTCTTTCACTTCTAATTTTAATTTTTGTTGTCTATCTATTGTTTGTTTTGGTGCAAGACTTCAATATTATTTTCCTTTTGATGACTGTGGAGCTGTTGAAACTCTGTTGTATTGTTAGTGACTGAAATGTGAACTCTAAATGCCTTCATAATATTTTATCTTGCTTTCTGATCTTTCATTGTCTTTGCCATAAAAAAGTTTCTTAATGTTGGGGAACTACTTGTGCTCTCTGAGAAGTCCTTCCTGGTTTATTTTCTGTTTGTTATCCTTTTCTCATTGATGCTGCTGGGTTGTTGCTTCTTTTTTGGTGTTTGACAAATTTCACATTCTTCGTGTGGTGCTACATGTGTGTGTGTGTGTGTGTGTGTGTGTGTGTGTGTGTGTCTGTGTGTGAGAGAGAGAGAGAGAGAGAGAGAGAGAGAGAGAGAGAGAGAGAGAGAAGATTCATAACGTTTACCTAAATATGAAGCTGGCCAGATCTTACTTTGATGAATTGCTGCTATTGCGACGTAAGACATTATTATTTGTTGATGATGCATGGCAGTAGGACAAATTTCACATTCTTCTTGTGGTGCTCTGTGGTGTGTGTGTGTGTGTGTGTGTGTGTGTGTGTGTGTGTGAGAGAGAGAGAGAGAGAGAGAGAGAGAGAGAGAGAGAGAGAGAGAGAGAAAGAGAGAGAGAGATGATTCATTTTTCACATTTAATGCTGATGGTTCACTCTTGATCAGGTGATCTCCCTCTCTTTGATGGTGTGATGGATCCATTCCTGTTGCCAACTCTGCATAAGCTGGTTCTGTTCATGGATCAATATGATTTTCCTCATTTTCAGAGTTAATGATCCAGTTAACACATTCAATATTGAAACTTCCTGGCAGATTAAAACTGTGTGCCAGAGCGAGACTCAAACTTGGGACCTTTGCCTTTCACAGGCAAGTGCTCAGCCATCTGAGCTGCCAAAGCACGACTCATGACCCACCCTCACAGCTTCACTTCTGCCAGTATCTCGTCTCCTACCTTCCAAACTTCACAGAAGCTCTTCTGTGAACCTCACAGAACCAGCACTCCTGGAAGAAAGGATATTGCAGAGACATTACTTAGCCACAGCCTGGGGGATGTTTCCAGAATGAGATTTTCACTCTGCAGTGGAGCGTGCGAAGCTATGAAACTTCCTGGCAGATTAAAACTGTGTGCCAGAGCAAGGCTCGAACTCAGGACCTTTGCCTTTCGCGGGTGAAGGTAGGAGACAAATACTGGCAGAATTGAAGCTGTGAGGATGGGTCATGAGTCATGCTTGGGTAGCTCAGATGGTAGAGCACTTGCCCGCGAAAGGCAAAGGTCTCGAGTTCAAGTCTTGCTGTGGCACACAGTTTTAATCTGCCAGGAAGTTTCATATCAGCGCACACTCTGCTGCAGAGTGAAAATCTCATTCTGGAAACATTAAATGTTGTTGCAGTGAGTTCTACTGTTGCATCTATGCAATCTTCCTGGTTTTTTTATTTATTTTTTATTTATTTTGAAGGTGGTTATCTTTCCTCTGTCATTATGGTTTGTACTCCAATTCTTTGTATTTTTGTGGTCTGGATTTCAGTTTTTGCCACATGCTGTACAATTCCTTCCTCCCTTTCTTATTCACATCTAGTCCTTGCCATAAGAAATATTGCTTCTTAGGAACATGTTTACATCAGCCACTTACTCACTTGCTTTATGACATTGTGGCAATGCTCTAGTATGTGTCTGTGCCTGCAACCCGCCTGCTCTAGCAAATGATCTCACACTGTAGCATATGACAAAGTCCACAAGCACCTGAGGACAAGATTTTCTCTGCCATGTGCATCTTTGCCACAGTGTATGTTGTTTTTCCCTAAAGCATGCTACAGGAGGCATCCACAACACAAAGCCCTTCCTGTGCTGATGCTGAGCTGTCCACACAACGAGTTCAGTGTTTTAATATTCCTTTGGTGTTGAGTTTATGTTCAAGTTATTTATTATTAAAATTTACAGCTTGCTGTAGTACTATCAGATGGGTATGCAATCCATGAGGACATCAACTGTGAGTCTGTTTTGTGCATATATAAGGCACACAGCATTGCAGGCTCCTACTACACCCATTACAACAGCTAATAGGCAAGATTGACATCATACTTGAGGGCAACATTATTCAGAACCTGACTCACTGCCTGATGTTTTGCTTTACAGAGTCCATTATATTATAGTGATTGTGGCAATGTCCGATTCCTTTCTGTGAACTATATGCAAACCACTGTGGCCCTACACTTGCAGCCATTAGATACAGAAATCCCCAACTGTGTTAGATCAGCTTCACCTACAGTACCTCAAGTTTGTTTATTTGTATCTTGTATTTGCTTTAGTCATTGTTTTAGATTAGTGTCATTTACAGTACCTCAAGTTCATTTATTTGCATATTGTATTTTGCTTTCAGCACTGTGTTAGATTAGCTTCACCAATGGTACCTCAAATTTGTTTATTTGTATTTTGTATTTTGCTTTGATCACTGTGTTCTATTAGATACACTCACTGTACCACCAAGTTCATTTACTTGTGTTTGCATATTTCCTTGATCAGTGTTAGATTATCACTGCTTAACATACCTCAAGAAAAATTAAAGATGTTTCTCATGTCGTCTTAAAAAACTGTGTAAACTGATTCCGTTACACACAGATAGTGGGCCCCTGTTGCACATACTCGTAATACTTTCATGACTTGTGGGAGTTATTGGGCTTATTCATTAGGAGTTTTCATTCATAGGCTTTTTTTTACCAACCTAACTTTATAAATGTGTTTTGTAACTAACTGTACCCGTTAACATTACAATAAAGGAATTGTTTTGTATTCAGACCATAAGCATTTTGGCATTGAAGTCACAAACTGGCAGACACCTTGTGCATGTCCACAAACAATGGCAGCCAAGGGCATCAGTACCTGGTGGCAAGGTGGTAGTCCAGTTAGACTAGATTAGATTTACTCTCATTCCAATTGATCCCTAGTGAGGAGGTCCTCCAGGATGTAGAACATGTCAGAAAAACAATAAGACATGACAAATATTTACAACTAAAAAAAATAAGCTACTATACCTTACACAGGTCCCAAGTGGAATGATCATCTTTCTTCCTTTCTTCTTTTTATGAAAACTTTATGAAAGGTACATTTTTTATTTATAATGTAATAAACATATAATAGAACTAC
Source organism: Schistocerca serialis cubense (assembly GCF_023864345.2). Taxonomy (NCBI): domain Eukaryota; kingdom Metazoa; phylum Arthropoda; class Insecta; order Orthoptera; family Acrididae; genus Schistocerca; species Schistocerca serialis. The sequence continues at coordinate 722,442,620 of NC_064643.1, forward strand.
TACAATCCTTATTTACAATGAATACATTACTCCACTGAAATGGTGCAGAAGTTAGATTGTACTTTATATATATAGATACACACACACACACACACAGACACACACACACACACACTAATCTGTTGGTTCCATTGAGAAATCCGTCAATGGAGTAGAAGGATTTGGCCACCAATAAATTCTTTAGGCTTCTCTTGAACTAAATTTCAGTGGTTGTTAAGCTTTTTATGGCTGCTGGCAAGTTATTGAAAATGTGTGATCCTGAATAATGCACACCTTTTTGTAGAAGCGTAAGTGACTTTAAATTCTTGTGAAGATTATTCTTATTTCAAGTATTGATTCCATGAACTAAGCAGTTGGTTTGAAAAAGTAATATATTTTTAATGACAAATATCATTAAGCGATAAATATATTGGGAAGCAGTGGTTAGTATCTCTAGTTCCCTTAAAGGGCTCTGAAGGATGTTCTTGAGTTAACACCACATATAACTCTTATTGCACATTTTTGTGCACAGAAAACTTTACCTTGGCTTGTTGAATTACCCCAAAAAATAATCCCATATGACACTATGGAGTTGTAGGAAGCATGGTATGCCAGCTTTTTCATTATATTCCCCAATGTCTGACCGAATTCACATTGCAGATAGAAATTTGTTAAGAGGCTTCAGTGTTCTGTTGTATAGTTGAATTTATTATCAAGCTATAATCCCAAGAATTTAACACTGTCCACTTCTTTTATCTGCTTGTCATCATATTTTGGGCATATACTGGTGGGACTTCCCTTACAAGTTCTGAACTGCACTTAGTGTGTTTTTTCGAAGTTTAGTGACAAAGAATTGGCTAGGAACCTGTAATTAATATCCACAAATATTTTATTAGCCGATATTTCTAAAACTGGACTTGATTTACTATTTATTGCAATGTTTGTATCATTGGCAAACAAAACAAACTTGGCACCCGGTAATGTTATTGATGAAAGGTCATAGATATTCACAAGAATAAGCAAGGGCCCTAATGTGGAACCTTGTGGGACCCCACATGTAATTAGTTCACAGTTGGACAATGCCTGATAGCTTACCACATCTCTTTCCTAATAACACCCTTTGTTTCCTCCCAGAGATGTAAGATTTGAACCATTTTGCAGCATTTCCTGTTATACCATAATATTCTAATTTACTTAAAAGGATATTGTGATTTACACAGTCAAATAACTTTGACAAATCATAAAATATACAAGTTGCCTGCAATTTTTTATCTAATGAATTAAGTTCACTTTCACTGTGAGTGTATATAGCCTTTAGAAATCCGAAATACAACTTTGACAGTTTGTTATTTGTGATAAGATGGTTATAAAGCTGATTGTACATTACCTTTTCTAAAATTTTTGAGAATGCTGGCAGAAGTGGAATTGGACAGAAATTTGATGCTATTTCTTTTGGCTTAACTTTGGCACATTTCAACCATTCAGGAAATATTCCACTGATAAACAACTGGTTACACAGATAGCTTAATATGTTGCTTAACTCAGAATCACGTTCTTTAATTAACTTTGTTGATATTTCACCATACCCACTAGATGTTTTTGATTTTAAAGATTTTATGATGGACATTACTTCTGCTGGGGTAGTGAGAACCAGAGTCATATTATGGGAGTTACTTGAAATGTCTGGCGTGAGGTATCCCATGGCAGCACCTACAGAACCTGACAACCCATCTTTCAGTAACAGTTATAAAATGTTTGTTAAAAAGCTCTGCAACACTATACACATCCGTCACCAATGTATCATTTACTCTTAATGCTATTTGCACCTCTTCATGTCTGGTTTTACTGGTCTCCTCCTTCACTATATCCCATATTATCTTTATTTTGTTATCTGATATGACTATCTCTTCCTTGTAATATATTTGCTTTGATGTTTGTATTACAGTCTTCAATATTTTGCAGTATTTCTTGTAATGTACTATAGCATCAAGATCAGAACTGTTTCAGATTGACAGATACATTTTTATTTTTATTTTACAAGATACCTGTATTCCTTGGGTAATCCATGGCTTGTTTGTAGACTTTGCTCTAACCTTACTTAGTTTTGGGGAAAAACAGTGTTCAAATAAGGTGAGTACTTTATTAGCAAAAATGTTATATTTTTCATTCATGCCATGAGCACTGTAAACATCACTCCAGCAAATGTCTCTGAGGAGTGTCCTAAAATAATCAATTTTTGGCTTATTGATTGCCCTCTTGAGTTCAGATTTAACAGATTTTATATCCTGTTAGTATTAACATTTAACAGAAGGAACTGCATGTCATGGTCTGAGAGGCCTTTGACTATTGGTTTTGCAATATAATTTTGTTCATTGGACTTTTCTATAAAGATATTATCAGTGGCTGTTTGTGAGCAATTGGCTACCCTACCGGGGAACTTTACAGTGGGAATTAAGTTGAATGATAGTGTTACTAACTCAAGTAAATTCTTATTGGGAGAGTCTTTAAGGAACTCTACATTGAAGTCACCAGCAACCACTATTTCTTTGATTTTGATTATTAAATGGGTCAGTACAAGGTGGTTTGTGAACAGATCAAAGTTACCTGCAGGTGCTCGATATACACTTAATATTATCAAGGTTTTTTTTATGAAATTCTACTTCTGTTGCACTTGCTTCCATATGCTGTTCTAGACAAAGTTTATGAATGTCTATGTACTTAAATTTATGACAGTTCCTAATGAATGTGGCAACTCCTACTTTCTCCATTTCAACTCAACAAAAGTGAGATGCTAATCTAAACCCTGTAGAACTGAAAAGTTCTATACCAGTGGTCACATTATGTTCAGAGAGGCAGCTCATTTCAGCTGGGTTTGAGGACATGCAGATAATTAATTCATTATTCAATTTTATTTCTCAGTCCTCGAATATTTTGATGCAAAAAAGATAGCTGACATTTCACATTCACTGAGTTAAAATTGGGTAGAGTCGAAATTTATGCTGATTGTTGAAAATTCTTAACCAACTGCTGTTTATGCTGATGTATTAAGATACAATTATGTTTTTTGGTTTCTTTCTCAAACTGAAGGTTTGTCTCAATCCTAACCTCTCTTAAAACTCGGTTTCCTTCTGTCCTTCCTACCCTTAAAAAGGGTCTTTTCTGAACCCTATAACCACTAATATTTTGTCACTCGCGGCGGTGCCTTCCCTCTTTAACTTTCCTGCTATTTTCTCAGCCAGTTTACCCTTCCCTTTCCTGCTGAGGTGAAGGCCATGCCTAGTATAATCCCACCTATTGAGATAATCAACAGGAACCACACCAACACGTGACCCTGCACCTGACATAAGCTGCCTTTCCAACTCCAAATTAACAGAAGAGTTCAAATGAGGTCAGTCATGGCACCCAAGAACAGATACAAACTCAACACTAGTATGCCTCAATGCTGATGCAATCTTTGCCAGGTCATACTCTATACTGTACTCAGGATCTCTGTCAGTACTATTACCTGGCCCACCCACTATTACCAAGGTGTCTTCCTTAGTGAAGTCTTTGCAAAGTGAAACTAAATCCTCTGTTACCTGCTCCAGACCAGCACTAGGTTTAAGAAAATTGGGGACGTGGTATTCTGATCCTAGTTCATCCTGCAAAAGTTGGCCAATACCTCTTCCATGGGAACTACCTAACAACAACACTTTCTTTCTCTTTACTGATTTCCCTACATTCTTACTTTTCAATTTGCTGCTGAAAGTTTGTAGTGTCCTCTCTACACCTGCAACTGCTTGAGGATCACCAGCTTCAAACTGAAGCAACAGGTCAAATCTATTTTCTACATTCACCATGAAGCTATCAGACAAAGTTCTAGGCCTGTTCCTCTTGTTGCCTGTTGCCACTTCCCACCTCTCTTTAACCTTCTCCCTCCTTAACCTGTCAAGATCTCTCCTGGTCTTACCCAACTCAGCCTGAAGGGCAGCAATTTTCCCCTTCTGTTCTAGTGTCTTCCTATTAATACTACATATCCTACAAAACCACTGATGAGTCTCATTTGCTTCCTCTGCTCCCACGCCACTACAGTCACCCACATGGAAAAAACAACAGCACCCGTCACACCAAAGCCCCCCCCCCCCTCCACCCCCACCTAACAATTCTACAGCAAGTCAAGCACTTTTCACCCATGATAAACATAATAGTGTTTATTAAGGATGAGTCAGTTAAATTACAGATAAACATAAAAATATGATTCCACAAATTTGGCATACATGCAACTGTATGTAAACAAAAACAACAGAGCAAAGTTTCTGAAATAACAACTTTATGCTACTTTCTGGATATGTGAGTTAAGCACTGAAGAGGTATGCTACAGTTAAATTTCTGGAGAGAGCAAAGAACAATTAAATGAAATTCTATAGATTTTCTGTGCAAAACGTAAACAGAAAATATGACTATAACCCATTTGTATGATATTTTCGCATTTTCTGCTATATTACGTAAAGAAAAATGAAACTCTTAATGGTAAACTTAAAAAGCACTCTAATACACCTATTCACCATGTAATCAGTACTAAATTAAATGTTATTATTATTGAAAATGACTTACCTTTACGAGAACACCAAAACTTGCACTAGTCACCTGGCTGAAGGGCTGCTAGCTCTCGGGGGAAGGAAAAAAAAATATAAAAAATATAGTATAGTCAGATGTTTTTCTTTCAAAAAGTGATTTACAAGTTGGTATTATGAAGGTTTTTAATGGGGCTGGAACCGGAACTTTTTTATGGGTATTTCCAATTCACCATTCATCTTCCAAAGTATTAAAAATACTTCATACACAAAGATCTAGCCCCCCCTCCTCTCTACAAACTGCTAAAAGCTGTTGTGCCATTACCAGTGCGCCTGGTAGCTCCGCTGTTGTCTGAACCCCTCCTCCCCAACAGCCTACCTGCTAGACATTGGCTCCAATCTCTCCGTCAATCCCTGCAAACTGTTACATTCCTCTGACCCCCATCACCCCCTCTTCGTCACCATGGTGAAACGCTCCATAATGAAACCTACTGTACCCACACCCAGTCCATTGATGTCAGCTAAAGCAGTGATTTTGCACGGACTTTTACCTTGGCCAAAGTTGTGGACCCTATCCTGGGCACCACCTTAATTGCTTTGGATCCCTGTATCATTGATGGCAAGACCTGCTGTTCCCTTGCATGTAGATCCCACACTACCATCAATTTTCCCATCAAGCAATTGTCATTTTCCGGACCCTTTGCTGAATTTCCTCTTCTCACCCAACCTTCCTGTGTCCTCCAGGAAGTACAACATGATATGTTGCACTACATAGCAATGACACCAGGCCACTCGGTATTCTGCCACCACACTACCTTCCATTGGGTAAGTGAAGAGCCACTCAGACTGAAATTAAGGTAGTGATCACCGCCTGTGTGCTCCGCCCTTGGGCCTCTGTCCTCCATCTTGTCCCAGAAAAGGATGAGACTTGGTGCCTGCATAGTGACTTTCAGGCCCTCTATGCCAGGACAGTCCCTGGCTGCTACCCAGTGCCCCTCTTGTGCAGCTACATTGACAAGTTGTCTGGTGCAACCATCTTCAGCAAAGTAGACTATACAAAAATATTTATGCAGATTCAGGTCACCCCAGAGGACATTCAGAAAATGACAAAAGTCACCCCCTTTGGTCTTTTCAAAATTGTATTTATGCCCTTTGGGCTCTGCAACACCATCTGAACCTGACAATACTTTCTCAACAATATCCTACACAGCACCTAGAGTTGTTTCACCTTATTGGTTGATATCTACTCACAAAGTCTCCTGCAGAAGTATTTTCCCGCATCCAAGAGGCAGGAGATATCATCACTGCATGATTCTGTCTGCTGGACAAGAAGGCCAAGTCCATTGTTGAATTCCCATGTCCCACAACTTTTAAAGAAGTCTCCAGGTTCTTCAGGATGGCATTTTTTTTCTGGTGCCAGCTGTAGATTGCTGCAAGCATGGTACGAAATGGTGAAGTGCTTCCATCCTTATGTGGAAGGATGCCCGTTCATGTTTCTTCCCCCCCCCCCCCCCCCCCCCCCCCCCCCCACTTACAACAGGGTTTTAATGAAAGGATATCCCCTAGGCAGTTCTGTCAGCAGGATTGCTTGGCGCAGTTCCCAACCAACATATCGCATATGACAGGTGTCGACAATATTGTCACAGGCTGCCTCAGCCACTTCTCACCTTCCCCCTTGACTACAGTGTCCTAGCTGCCAGTCGGGCAGCTGACCCTGAGCTGCAAAGACTGCACAGTAGCTCAAACACTGGCCTCAACCTCAAACTACACATGGTTCCCAGTGCAGAGTTATCTGTGCAGTGTGACTTTTGCATGAGTTCGAACCATGTAGGTGGCTCCATAGAGAGCATCCACCCCTATTTCATCCCCCTCCCTCCCTCTCCCAACTTACACAAGGTGGCATTCAAACACCTCCATGGCCTGTCACAACCTGGTGTCCATGTATCCATGGTCCTCATACAGGAACATTTTGTCTGGTCTGGTACCCAGCAGGACTACACCAACTTGGTCCACACCTGTCCCCCATGCCAGCAGTACAAAGTAGACCATCATGTGCATGCCCCTATCACTCATTTCACTCCATGGACAATCATTTATTGAAAGTCCATATTGACATTGTATGCCCCCTTCCATTGCCAAATGAGCACCAGTATATCTTCACCATCAACAACAGATTCAGTTGGTGACAGAAGCCGTGCTACTGGCTGACATCATGGAAGGTTCAGTGGTCTAGGCTTTAATGGACACCTGGGTCTTGCATTTTGGGTGCACCCGCCTTTTGGTGATGGACACTGAACAACAATTTACATCTTGCCTGTTTAAAACACCCACCAAAACTTGTGGTATGGTCATCAATTTTACAACTAGTTACCACCCTGCTGCTAATGGCATGGTGGAGAGATTTCACAGGGCCATAAAAGCAGCCCTTACCTGTCAATGTATAACTTAGTCTGCCGCCCTGCTGCTAGTATTCCTAGGCTTGTGTGTGGCTGAAAAATTCAACTTGAGTGCATCCACCACTGAAGTCATGTATGGGCAGGTGCTCGCCATTCCCGGAGACTTCATCAAGTTGGAGACCCTGCTGGCCACCATCTGCACCCCAGTCCTTCCTACAGCAGCTACATGACTGCGTGGCACACCTGTACCCAGTGCCCCCGCAATGCTGTGGCGGAGGAGGGGGAGGAGGAGGTAATTAGAGACAGAGCACAAGCTTGGATTAGGAAAGGATGGTGAAGGAAAGCAGCCATGGCCTTTTGAAGGTACCATCCCTGTACTTCCCTTAAGCAATTAGAGAAATTATGGAAAACCTAAATAAAGGTGGGTGGATGTGGTTTGAACCATCATCTTCCCAGATGTGAATCCAGTGTGCTAACCACTGCACTATCCCGCTCAGTACAACCCCATGGGGAGCACAAGTCCTTCACTTATCAAGCCCTCTGAACTTGCATGCACGTCATACTCCAAGTGGATGCCAGCTAGCCACCACTCCACTTGCAGTACTAAGGTTCACACTTTGTGCTCAAGCACAGGGAGAAATCCTGACCTGTATGTCTCCACAGCACTGTCAGCACAGTATTCACTATCAACTGAAGCCAGTGTGGACACTCAACCTCCCCTGTCCTTGTGTGCATCCAATCACCAAAATCGAGGTGGCACTGAGCGATGAAAACAATACCCCAGCTGGTGCTGCTCTTTGGATCTGAGAGCGGTGGCCACCCTGCCATTCACACCATGATCTGCACGAGCAGAGTAGCACATGACACTTAATGCCTTGCCCCTTCTGCTGGACCCATCCTCCGTTGCCCTATTTGAGTCACAAGGTGCCAACATCATGTTTTCAACACCGAGGCACCTGTCACTGCCCCTGTGATGTAGGTATGTACCTCAGCTACAACACATGAACTGATCAACCAGCAAGAGGTGGCAGCAGAATAAGCTGGCATAGGATTATGACAACCATGTGGGGTATACTTTGTGCCCCCTGCCACGTATGACCTGACCAAGCACCAGTACACCATGGTGCCCTCTTCCAGGCTCTGCCCCTGCACCACAGCAGGCCATGCTATGCATGCTGATCATGGTGCATCATGGCCCCCTGCCCCAGCTTTTGGTGAGCGGGTTGTTACCCCCACACTAGCTCACAATGTGACAACTCTGAGGCTGCCGAGTATCACACAGCAGCCTCCATGGTCACCAGTGGCCCTGTCCCAGCCGACACTGCATCACAGCCTGCAGCAGTCTGCTGATCAATTCCAATAGCGGCCCCTACATCCTGCAACTTGCCCTTTCCTTCTTGCAGGGGAACTGTGTGTTGATGTATTACTATGAGTTTGTGCCCACCACCCGCCTGCCCGAGCAGATGATCTTGCACTCTAGCAGGTGATGTGTCGACCAGCAAAAAAACTGCATTGAACTGTGTGCATCCGAGAACTTCTCTGCCATGTGCTCTGCAGAGTATGGCATTTTTCCTTAAATCATGTTACAGGAAGCATCCGCAACTCCCATCACTTACTGCACCGACTCTGAGTTGTTGACATGGCTTGAGTTTATGTTCAAGTTATTTCATTATCAGAACTAAGTAGCTTGCTATAGTACTACCAGATAGGCGTACGACCCATGAAGACATCAATGGTGAATTGATTTGAGTGATATAAAGTAAGCAGCACTGCAGGCTCCCATGACACCCATGGGGATCTAGTAGATGAGGTTGATGTCATACTTCAGGACAATATTATTTAGCACCCAACTCATGACCTCTTGGCATGATCCTAAAGTATCTGCTTCACAGAGTCTACTATGCTACAGGGTGTGTGTGGCAAGATCTGACTCTTTTTGTGAACTATATGCGAACCACTGCAGCTCCACGTGTGTGACCTTAGAGACTGAAATCCCCAACTGTGTTAGATCAGTTTCACCTATGGTACCTCAAGTTTGTTTGTTTGTATTTAGTATTTGCTTTAGTGACTGTGTTACATTAGCTTCACTTCTTGTATCTAAAGTTCATTTGCTTGCATATTGTACACTGAAGAACCAAAGAAACTGATACACCTGTCTAATATCGTGTAGGGCCCCCGCAAACATGCAGAAGTGCCACGACACAATGTGGCATGGACTTGACTAATTTCTGAAGTAGTGTTGGATGGAATCGATACCATGAATCCTGCAGGGCCGTCCATAAATCTGTAAGAGTATGAGGGGGTTGAGATTTCTTCTGAATAGCACGTTGAAGGCATCCCAGACACGTTCAATAATGTTCATGTCTGAAGAGTTTGGTGGCCAGTGGAAGTATTTGAACTCAAAAGAGTGTGTTCCTGGTACCACTCTGTAGCAATTCTGGACGTGTGGAGTGTCGCATTGTCCTGCTGGAATTGCCCACATCCATTGGTGTGTACAATGGACATGATGGATGCAGGTGATGACAGAATGCTTACGTATGTGTCACCTGTCAGAGTCATATATAGACATATCAGGGGTCCCATATCATTCTAACTGCACAGGGCCTACACCTTTACAGAGCCTCCACCAGCTTGAACAGTCCCTTGCTGACATTCAGCGTCAATGAATTCATGAGGTTGTCTCCATGCTCATACATGTCCATCCAGTCGATATAATTTGATATGAGACTTGTCCAATCACACAACATGTTTCCAATCATCAACAGTCCAATGTCAGTGTTGACGGCCCAAGCGAGGCATAAAGCTTTGTGTTGTGCAATCATCAAGGGTACATGAGTGCGCCTTTGGCTCCAAAAGCTCATATCAATCACGTTTCATTGACTGGGTCATACGCTGACACTTGTTAACAGGGCAGCATTGAAATCTGCAGCAATTTGCAGAAGGGTTGCACTTCTGTCACATAACATACCTCCATAAGTTTATTCTGTAATTAATTGTGGCTGTTAACATTCCAATAAATGAACTGATTTTGTATTTGGATGACTTCCTGTTGTATTGTTCTCATACTTTACCCATTCATTTTACTCTCTATGCCTAACAAACCTATGGTACCCATCTGTCATGAATGGCGATGAACTCACTCCCCTTCCCACAACATCGTTTGTCTGTATACTGTGCTGCAGGTATTGAATTGTACACAACGTCACCCTTGTGTGTATTGTGTTCTCATGTATATCACTTCTGAAAATAGAGGTCTTTTTCTATTGTCCTAGCCATTTGTGCATCATCTATTTCCATGTTTGATTCTCTGTTTGTCCTAACCCATTTCAAACAATTCCATTTTCCATGACGTGATACTTTGATTCCTTTTGTAATACATGGCTTTTTGCTTTCATATTAGTGCTATGCTTTCACATTGGCTTGGGAAAGCAGCTGTTAAATTTTTTGAAACCTGACTATAAACAAATTGTGAATGTTCTCCTTCTTGGTGAGATCTACAGAACATGATGAATGAATGAATGACTGGTTTTCCTTTACTTCAGCATAAAATTTAGTCATCAGCTGCAAATATATTTTTTCAGTTCACTTTAACAGGTTCAACAAATTAATTTGTTATATTCAGAAGCTTACTATTGGTTTAGCAGATGACAATATCTTCCTCGCAGAAGCATAATGCCATAACATGTCCAAAATGTAGGTACAATTTGTCTGTGACTATGGTAAACACAGATTAATAAATTGATGATTTGCAGTAACTGAATCACATCTATGTACATGTCTAGCTGTTTATCTTTTCCTTACGACGGGATTAGAGACTACAAGGTGGAAGTGAGTAAATAATAGTGAACCAAGTACAGAACCCTGAAGTATATCATACTTAATGGCCAAATTGAGATATGCATCCATTCTCTGTGGAATGGATTGAATTGCATGTCCGTGTACGATGTAACTTTGAAGTTTTTCTATTATAACTGTGTAGGTGATTGTTTCAAAATTGCATATGCAGAATTTCTCTTATCCAATGCACCAACAACGGCTGATTCTGTAGATGTCCCTTTTTAGAAATGATTTTGTGTCAGAACTGAAATACGATTTTTGTTCATGAATGTAATTGATTTATTGTGTATAAGCATTACTAATATATTCATGAGCCCAGATATTAGGGAGACTGGTGTCTTTATATTTGGGTCACTCTTATTGGCTTTCTTTCTATTGACACTACCTTGCATATTTTTAATGTCTTCTGGAACAGCAACAATGGCTGCATTCAAAAATTGTTGTTATTTCCTTATTAGCAGGCTTTATTAGAGGATTTGATATTTCAGTATAACTAGCAGACTTCTTGGATTTAGTCTCTGAATGGTTTCTATGAATTCCTATTTTGTGACTGGTTCAAGAAATTTTAACTCCATCTGTGACTATGGCATTGTTAGCTTTCATCAATTCAATATTTCTGTTGTTAGCACTCTTTTTTACTATATCCTTCAGCATTAATTGCATCCCACACAGTTTTAATTTTTGTTAAAGACTCTTTTTATTGAGTGGTCTTCTGTTTCTCTTATGAATTGCCAGCATATCTTCCAATATTGTTTACATTCTCTAAATTCCCCATTGTTTGAGATCCATTAGTGTATTAGGCTTTATTGGTCCCGTAACACGCATAACCTAAATCATTCAATTCAGGCACAGGAGTCATGCCAAACATTTGTAGTAAAATTTTATCACATAGTGAGAAATGACACTAGTGATAATAACTTAACTAATAGCTTTGTTGTAGAAAAAATTTAATTATTGCTCTGCAACATTTCTGCCTTATTTTCAGATCATCTGGCTTCATATTAAGTATGTGGGTTATCTCACTCTATGCTCTATGGAGATAGGAGAAGATACAAATTTAGATACAGAATTCACTTTATTCTCGAAGAAACACAACATGGAAACAGAAGAATATGCAAAAATTGATAAGTGAGAGCAGAGACTGAATTCAAAGATCATAGCTCGTCACACGAGTTTTTTGTTTGGTTACTGATAATCATGACAGAGCCTACCCCCTATCAGTGTAGAGCACAGGGAAGAGGAAGTACATGCAAGACTAGTGGGAAGATGCATAGAGGCATTGGATGCTCAGATGACAAGGAAGAAACCACTGTGCAAGGTAGCATGATCATTCCTGTTGTGGCTGGTCCCTGAGGGAGGCATGGCTGGGCCATTTTTTTGAGACTGGGTGAAGTTGGGCATGTTGATGTCATCTACCACGTAATCCTGCAATGAATCAGGGAGACATAGGCGTCAATCTGCATGGGAAAAGGGGACCTCTAGTGAGGACCTTGGCAGTGCTGAGATAGATGTAGCACGATGGTGATGCACAGGCTCCAGCCTCGTTGACAGTGGCTACAACATTGTCTTTGTCAGCGCCGCGCGGTATCTGAAAGCAATGAATGAAAGTAAATGTATGTGGTAGACCAGTCTTTGTGAGGCCTAAAGGTTGTGGCTAACTCAAAGATTGTGCCATCATAGAACTAGATAGAATGTTCTACATGCTGAAATCAGAGACATCAACTGTAAAAGTGACTGCACTGGTAGTTGAAGGCCAAGAGGACACATGGCAAATGCGTAGCCTGATTACCTCTGCTGAGAAACTTCACACACATAACTTGCATCTTGTTGTGCACTGGGAAAGGTAGAAGATTGGAAAGAGTTGTTGCTTTCAGCAAGAACCTGCATCTACTCCCAAGTCAAATCTGTTGTTGGAGATGGGTACTTGTCCAGTATCCGAAATGGTTTATAACCCTGTTAATAGAAACTGTTTGATATTTTCCACAGAGAAGGATATCCATTGTGTTGTTTGCATGGCTGAGTATCCTAGGCAGTCCCGAGTATGGAGGCTGGAGGGCCACCCAGACTGTGTAATCGTGTAACATTACGAATTCACACTGTGCCATATGAACACCCACAGGAGGGTGTGAGGACACTGGGCTGGCGTGAATATAGTAGCGATATGTGAGCAGAAATGCTGCATCAGATCAGGAAGCTTAGCTGAAGATGGGAGTTCAGTGTCTTTGATGAACTGTACATGTCAAAGACATCCCTTTGTATGCTGAATTTATCCATCGGAGGCTGCATATGCTGTCCAATCTTGCTTTGCTGACATGGTGGACACTCAAGTCCATAAGCAGCAGCTCTTCTTCATGCTGGGCAAAACAAAATGTGCTGTAATGAGGTGGGTTGTATAGCCTTGATGCCTGGAGTTCATGAGGTCATTTCTAGCCAAGAAAACATTCCGACAGAGGGGCACCAGAACTAATGTGTGGATGTTGCCTGTAGACGTGTCGCATAGCTTCAGACATGAGGAACTGAGAAGGCAGGGGGAAACCAAGGTCAGTGTTGAGTTATGTCCTGTTGACATTCAGTATTTTCCATTTGGAGAAGAGCCAGTTCATCCAAGACCAGTGGAGAAGTGATGGAGTTCACTCATGACATAATCCACGATCACATTGTCTGCCCCTCTCTTGTAATGGATGTCAGTGGTATACTGGCTAATTAAGCCCATGTTGCAGAGTCTCCATGGAGGAAGGTCATGTGCAGGGTTGCGAATAGCATCAGCGAGTGGTTTGTGATTATTAAGTAATTCTGTAACCTTGTGCCCTTCAGGGTCATCATAGAACTATCATACGGCCTATAGACTGCCAGTTATTAATGGTTGAAAGCTGACCACATGCACTAAGAAGCAATTAGTTTCTTCAAGAAAAACCAAGCAGGTTGAGTAAATGTTATATCAGCAACATGCTCTTGTACAACTGTGCCAATTGAAGTATCACATGTGTCAGCTCTGATGGAGATGCAAGTGTCCAGTAGTATGTGTTTGAACATGACAGCATTTGAAAGTGCAGTCTTAAACACATTGTACACTTGAATCATTTCATCTGACCACTGTAACTTCTGTGTCCCAGAAGTGTTCTTGCCCACCCAAGCATCCATCAGCATGGTCTGGAGAGAAGTAGTATGATGCATATATCACCAGAAAAAATTACGATTCCAAGGAATCATCACAGATTGCAGTAGGTCTCTAGTAATGACAGGTCACTGATAAATGTGATGCAGACTGACTTCGGACACATTCCCTCAGTAGTGACGATCTGACAAAAGAACACTAGTACTGCACAACTGTGATTTGTCATCGTTAATCTCCACATTGTGAGTGATAACCTCAGGAGTTAAGTCGCGTAGTGCTCAAAGCCAATCTCCACATCGTGGTTGGCACCGGCTTTAAGGATCTGTGTTAAATGTTGGTTGTGCTCTTTGGTAAAGGTGGAGTACATCAGAATGTGATTAAGCTAGATGTAGCAACACAGAGATTAAATAAAACAGAGTGAGTCAACCTTTGCCAAGTCTGAGCTGCATTTTTCAGACTGTAAGGCATCAATCAGTATTCAAATAATCTGAACAGTGTAATGGCTGTTGTTTTTGAGATGCCATCTTTGAACATACGAATCTGGAGGTATGTTTTGCAACAGTCAAGAGCACTAAACACTTGTGCCTCATTAAACAGTTGGGCAAAGTCCTGAATGTGAGGGACGGGATAATTGTCCTTAATAGTACAGGCATTAAGTTGCATATAATCACCACACAACCAAAATGAACCGTCCGTCTTGGACATAAGGTGGATGGGAGAAGACCAATTACTGTCTGAAGGGCGTACAACGCCCACACCTAAAAGCTCACTAATAGATGCTTTAGCATGAGATAATTTTTGCAGTTGAGACATCCTGCTTTATAATGAATGGGAGGACCTTCCATCATCATTATCCTGTGGCAAATACCATTAGTGATAGCACTTAGATGTGTAGCTGGAACAAGAGAGGGAAGAACATAATTATCATGTCACAAAGAGTTGGTGCAAAAACGCAAAACACTTGGAGATGGGATGTCACTGAGATTAGCTTGTGGAGGCGGAGGCCCCGGAGTGGGCACGGCAGTTAGGGAGGGCATGATGGCGGTATGCTTCAGCTGTGAATTTGTGAGGAGGCTGAGTCTGTGTTGAGTACACAACAATTCCTGCAACATATTGTTGATAAGGTTTGTGAGCTCAGCATTGATCTTGCTGCATTTAGTAGTGAGCTCTAACAGTGTGTTGGTGAGGAAGCCATCAGTGTTGCACACTCAATATACCTAGGAGAAGCTGATCGGATCTTGAGGAAGATGTAATACCAGAAGGCCCGAAGAAGCCTGGGATGCAAGTGCCTGTTGCACGGATCAGGGACATTGTCTGCATGTCTGGAGAGAGACTGAAGTTTTTCAAAACGTCAATACCAAGGACTGGGCCATCAACATCTGCAAAGTCCAGAGTTCCACCGCACCATGAATGTTGATGTGCAAGCTTTAGCTGTGCAGAGAGCAAATTTCACAGGAACTAACTGCATGGGAGCACAAGAGGATGAGATGACGAAGGCATCTGCTCCAGTGTTGATGATAAAGTTCATGTTATTGCAGTGGTTCGAGATGTAGAGATGCCCACATGTTGTGGTTGCCATATTAGATGACTGCTGTCTGAAGTGGCACCCTGCAGGAGCGTCACAATCCATGGTGCCTACGCTGGCCCATACAAAGAGTTTAGTTGGGGGCAGTGAGGGCAGCAATTTCTTGCCACAATACTCTTCAACTAACCGAGTGGGAACTCGGGGTGGGGGGCAAGGCGGTCATCACTTGCGTCACCTGTTGTGTTGTGCTGTGCTGCGGTTTGCTTGCCGGTCTGGATAGTGAGTCAGCAGGACTCTTTGGTGCTTGGAAATCTGAAGCTGGCAGTGTTCGGAGCCGACCACTAGGTGGCTGTAGGCTAATCTGCTGTGACAAGTGGGCTCTCGCACAACCTCTACCAGTAGAGCGCACCAGCAGAGGAAGGGGAGTGGAACCACTGCTTCAATGTTCTCATTCACCGGAGCATTTGTAGCTGGAAGTTGTTGCCTGTGTCTGATAATTCTGTAGGCCTGGTCTATGATCCGATGCTTTCTTTCCTAAGGATCAGCAGAGTGGTAGAGAAGCTGCGTGGTAGAGGAGCTGCATTTGGAGTTCATGAGGAATCTTGAAAAGCCATAATGTCCAGAGTGTGTATCCCACTTCTGCCCACAAGTGCTTCCACAGCTGTGAAGTTGATCTTGTGCTGAAGTGTTCTTTAAGCATTATGTGGTGCATAGCTTCTGCTGATGGATGCGATAAGCATTATATGATTCTTGCCTTTGCCAGAGCACACTTGAGATGTGCTTGGCAGGCTCAGTAGCAGGTTGCTGATAAGATCAATGTGATCATATAAGTGGCTAAATAAGCAAATAAACTGAGTGTCACCATGCATGATTCCACGAAGTCTAAAAGGTTGTCCACCATGATGAACCAAGTCTTTGGATTTTCCTTTTGTAGTTGAGGCAGCTTGGGAAATCTGCTCACAGGACATGTTACATAGACAATGGTTGAAATGTTGTATGCTGTGGAGGAGGCTATGATGTACCTCCCCAAAAGGATGGTGTAGAATCTTGATCGACAGTGCCACATGAAGTGGGATGAGGGAGTGATGTGTCACCTGAGGTTGCCTTATGGTGGGAGTAATGAGGATCTGCCCACATGTGTTGCATGATGTGGCAGGCACAAATGAGTAAACTACAGGCATGGATGGAATGACCGTGGTCGTCAAAAGACAAGGTGGTAGATCGGAAGGCAGAACGGTACCTTGCAACACAAATCTGGAATAACTGTCCTCTTCTGTGGTGCGTAGGATGCTGACGGATGAGGTAGATGCATCAAGACGAAAGGTTGTGTTATGAATTTCTGTTTCAATAGTGTAGGCCACGATGTGGGACAGTGGGCAGAAAGTGGTAGCTGAGCTTATGGGCACTCAACAGCAATGTTACTAGCAAAAGTGGTAACCGCTGTACACTACCATTTAGAGCAGAGCTGTTGTATGTTGTGCTGCCATTGTGGCACAGACAAGGTTAAGTTCATTGTATGAAGGACGATAGGAACGTAGATCCATAATCAAGTGAAGCTGGTACTTACACTGTTGTTGTTGCCTGTGCTTCACAGTCGAATTTCAATATGTAGGAATGAAAAGCAGGATCTGAAGTACTACACGGTAAGCAATCCATTGTCTGTTGGTTGGCAACAAGTAACAGAAACAAGCAAAATGAAAGGAAACAAATAATTTGTGAGCAAACATGGATTTGGGATCAACACTGTGGGTTATCTCACACTCTGCTCGACGGATATAAGGGAAGATACCACTTTAGAAACAGAATTCACTTTATTGTCAAAGAAACACAATGTATTAACAGTAGCATATGTAAAATTAACACATGAGAGCAGAGACAGAAGTCAAAGATCACACCTCTTAATAGGAGTCGTTTGTTTGGCTATCGATAGTCGCTGAATTTATTAAATTCTTTCATCTCTGTATACTGTAGAGCATATGATTTCAATTGGTGTTGTGGAAGCATAAAATTTTCTTTGTTTCTCATGTTTACAAGTGCATCTAAAATGGTTCACCCCAAATAATTTTTGTCTGCCATATAAGAAGATTATAATTTCTTAAATGTCTAGAAGGGAAAATAAGGTTTGGAATTACTAAAAAATGGATGACAAGACTATTTTTGCTGTTAAGTGTACATGATAATATTCTTCTCCAGCTTCACTATTCAAGATACACCACTTGGAACTTGCCTAGAAAACTATAGCATACCTAATGTGTCTGATTATTGTCCACATTTAATCGAAGGAATTTGGCCATATCAGCTTCTTCCATAAGTTGACTGTTATGTTGTATTTTAAACTCTTAAGTATTTCGAAGCTTTAGTTTTTAAATGTACAATAATATGGGGTTTTTCAATGTTCAGCTTAATCCATTTACATGGAAACAGTTTGGCTGGAGTACTGAGTGGGCTCACAGTGGGGCTCAGAATCTGTTCAGTGTTATCAGCTGTTACTAATGCAGAAGTAACATTGGCAAATAGAGCTGATGGGGACTTTACATTTATGCGTCACTTACATATAACAGGAAAAGCATTCCAATATTTCTTTCATAAAACACTAACTATAGGGACCCTGCTTTTTTTTCCTAACAAGTCACTTTGGGGAGGTTTCATGAACTGAAGTGCAATAGTGCGTTAATAACTGCAAAATACTGCTTGCTTGTGCTTGCATGTTTTCAGACCAATTTTCTTTCCCCAGTGCAGTTCTCAAAATGTGTATGTTTTAGTTTTTGCTTCATAGTGCCTATTCCTATAGATATAGCACAGCAATCCACAATAATTAGACTGCTGTTTGCACAACTTTTGCTTCACATTCACTAGTACCAGTGCTAATGATAGCATTCTCAATGATCGTCTAGTTTTGATCAGTCATTCTTGCAGAAGTGTAATTTTTTTTTTTACTTATTACTCAAATAATAATACTTCTGTTGATTATTACTGGTTTTTGATTCTTTACACATCTCTGAGTTGTAGCCTCAAAACAACACAATATTTTTCATTTTATTCAGTAATAATTCTGTTAGATTTTTGTAGATATGGCAGTATTACCATTCAAAGACCTGTTTATGCAGAAAATTGTTACTACTCTGTGCTGGTCATTTCAGACTTCTTATTTACATGGTAACATGTTTATTCATTTACAACACTCATATTCTTTTATAAAAATATAATGAAAAGGATAGTTGCTAGTCACTATATAGCAGAGATGCTGAGTCGCAGAAAGGCACAAAAAAAAAAAGCCTGTCAGAAAGTTAGCTTTCAGCCAACACGGTTTTCGCCAAAAGTAGACAACATACACTCACACAAATGCAAGTGACATACACATGACCACAGTCTCTGTCAGTTGGAGCCACGGTGTGAGCAGGAGGGCATTATGGGAGCAGCAAGCGGGTGGAGGTAAGGAGCCCAGGATGCCCCACTGTGGCCAGTTACTGTGCCCCCACTGAGAGAATCTTTGTTCTCATAGACCAACACATTCAGCCCATTACCCACAACCTACTCTCCTACATAAAAGTTTCCTCCACCAACTCTTCACAGTTGCTGCTCCTTTACCACAAGCTATCCTGCTCCTCATTATTGATGCCACCTACCTTTACACTAATATCCTTACTGTCCATGGCCTTGCTCCTATTGAACACTACCTTTCCCAATGCCTGACGGATTGCCAACCAACCATCTCCTTCCTAGTTGCCATGACCAAATATATCCTTACCCACAATTACTTCTCCTTTATAGGCATTACCTACAAACATATCCAGGGTACGGCTATGGGCACCCACATGGCACCGTCATATGCCAACCTATTCATGGTCCATCTAGAGGAATCCTTTGTAAACACTCAGAATCCAAAACCACTCACCTGCTTCAGATTCATTAATCACATCTTCATGATCTGGATTGAGGGTTAGGACATCCTATCTACATTATTCCAGAACCTCAACACCTCCTCCTCCATTTTCTTCATCTGGTCCTAATTAACCCATCAAGCCACCTTCGCTGATGTTGATCTCCACATCAAAGATGGCTCTTTCAGTACCTCTGTCCATATCAAACCTACCAACCACCAGCATACTTGCACTTCGACAGCTGCCACCCATTCCATATCAAGAGGTCTCTTCCATACAGCCAACCAGCCATGGCCTTTGCATCTGTAGTGATGAGCAATCCATTTCAAAATATACCGAGAGTCTCAATGAGGCCTTTATAGATCGTAATACCCTCCCAACCTTGTACAAAACCAGATCTCCTGTGCCTTATCTTTCCAGTCACCCAACACCTCCCAAAGCCCACTGTCCAGGCTCAGAGGGGCATTCTCTTCATGACTCGGTACCAACCACAACTGGATCAACAGAATTACATTCTCCACCAGGGTTTTGACTACCTCTTGTCATGCCCTGAAACAGGAAGTGTCTTACCCATTATCCTCCCCACCCCTTCCACAATGGTATTCCACTGCCTTCAGAATCTACACAATATCCTTGTCCATCTCTGAGACCTGTCCCAGCTATTCTCCCACCACCACCTACTCCAGTTCAGTCACAAGCATTACCTATCCCATCAAAGGCAGGGCTACCTGTGAAACCAGTCATGTGATCTATGAGCTAAGCTGCAACCACTCGATGTGGGCATGACGAACAACAAACTGTCTGTCCATATGGATGGCACCAACAAACTGTGGCCAAGAAACAACTAGACCACCATGTTGCTGAGCACGCCGCCCAACACGACATCCTTCATTTCCATGACTGCTTCACAGCCTTTGCCATCTCGATCCTTCCCACCAACACCAGCTTTTCTGAATTGTGCATGTGGTATCTCTCCCTGCAATATATCCTATGTTCCAGTAACACTCCTGGCCTCAATTTTTGTTAGTCATTGTCCTTTCCCATTTAGCCCCTTCCCTGCTACCATTACAGCACTATACAGCCCTCTATTCCACTGACACACTCAGTCTTTTTACTTTTCTCCTTTTCTGCTAACCCTCACTCTCTCACTTGACCTCTGCCTAACCTCCCAATTGCACCTAGCTGTCCCATTCTCCACCTCATCCCTGCATGCTGCCAGCAGCACTCACCAGCCCCCATCCCTACCCTGCTGCTATCCCATCCCCTACCTGCCTCCTCCTTACCCCTACAAGGTTGTCTCTGCCATAATGCCCTGCTGCTTGCAGTCTGACTCCAGCTGCCAGAGACTTATGTCATGTGTGTTTTTGTTGTGCTTTTTTGTGACTCAGCATCTCTGTTATTTGGTGAGTAGCAACTATCCTTTTCATTATATTGTTACACTCCATCCTGGATTTTCCATTGTTTCATTTTCTTTTAAATTTTATGCAGTGACACCTGTGTCCTTATGTTCTGATCAGCAGAAATAATTTAACATATCATAGTCCTCTGTTATTAGACTGGAAAATTTATCACTCAGCCCTTGCTTACTACTGTATGATATGTTATGAGAAGCAGAAATGAATTTCTGTTCACTTGTAACAGGTTATTCCCATGTAGGACATAGTACCAACAGTGTATCAAAAAAATCTTGAACAGCAATGGCATGAGAAGAGACTTACAGACAATGGTTAGGATTAACATGGATGTGGTGACTAATTCCATTAACTCAACAGACAAAATATTAGTTATCCATTAAAAGATCGCACTGGTCACTTTAGAGCACTGTAAATGGTGTACAACCGATATCGTTTTGTCATATGATCCACCATCACCTGATGCAAGTCATGACAGTGAAGCGGAATGTATGTGACAGTCTATTGTATGGGATTGATACTGGAAGATGGCTCAACATGGAAATGCGACAAAAAGGAGCTGACATGATCACACCATGAATAAAGTTGCCTAGTGTAGACTGTCCAATGTGCCCACATGGAATGGTGTACCACTCACACCCATGTTCCATAGTGTAGTGAAAAATTTTTTACCAACAAGAACCAGAGACCAGTTGTTGATTTGGGGGAGGGGACCAAACAGCGAGGTCATTGGTCCCATTGGATTAGGGAAGGGAGGTGGCCGTGCCCTGTTAAAGGAACCATCCCAGCATTTGTGAGAAGCAATTTAGGGAAATAACGGAAAAACTAAATCAGGATGGCCAGACGTGGGTTTGAACAGCAGTCCTCCCAAATGCGAGTGCAGTGTGCTAACCAATGGACCACATCATTTGGTCCATAGACCGGCATCACACCTTGTCCACAACAAACACCTGATGGCAGTCGCTGCTCTTATTGAACGCAGGTCGACATGAACCTGATCCAAGATTCACAGTGGTACATAGTGCTGTCCACCTTTAGCAGTCAAACAACACAGAAACTGGACAGTAACTGACTGGAAGAGTGTAGTGTGATCCAAAGAGTAGTGATGTTGGTCATTTTCAAATGAATTCAAAGTAACTAATTGTCCAGTGAGACATTTAACCCACAACGGATGTATTCCAGGTCAGAAGTGGTTCTGTGAAACTTTCAGAGGTGTTTTTTTGTGCCATGACTGGAGGCCACTCTTTCAGGGTACATCAGAATGTTTATTTTAACACTTTCAATGACCAAGTGTTGTCCTTTCTTTTACAGCTCATGAGTATGAGGTGAACACTCTATGTCTTCCACGATGAAAACAGCCACGTTCACAGTACTGTACATATGCAATCCTGAGTTTACAAACACTCAGTCATCCTTTTGCAGCTTACTGGCCCTGTAAATCAACCAAGCTTACTGGCCCTGTAAATCAACCAATCTACACCCAAACTATTTGAAACTGTATGCAAAAAGTAGCAATATCCCCCTAAAATGTGGTGGCTCTACAGGACCAAATCATCAAGAATACAGCATTTCTGAAGAAACTTGTGAATACATTTCCTCACTGAACTAAAGCCATGATCAAGGCTAGAGACAGTGTTACATGGTATTAGCATGTCTCCTGGAAATGGCATTTTTGTGTCCAACATACTTAAGTCCTAAATGTCCTGCTGATGTTACACAAAGTTTCATTTGTGATTACCAGAATTGTGTCATTTTTAAGTCCGATCTTTTTCTTTAAGTCTGATCTTTTTCTTTAAGTCTGATCTTTTTCTGTCTGTTCATATTACAAAAATATTTCTTTCTACATACTAATAATACAAAACAAGACTAATATACAAAAGGGCAAAGAAAAATTCGATTCTACCACTACAAATTTTATAATCTGTTAATCATTTACACATCTACTACTATCACTAAATTTCTCTCTCTTCTTTGTTCATTAGGGTCATGGCTTCTGTATAGGTACATAAAGGAAAAGCCCCGACATGCTACGATAAAAGTTATTACCAATAAACACTAGCGCGGCCGCTGTAAGCATTGGCAAAGAGATATTTTGCTACGCCGGAAGGCGAAAGGCAAATGATGGAAACTTTTTCAATTTTTTTAACAATTATTATAGAGACTCTATCTTTAGTTCTCATGGCTAGAAGACATATTTCTTGTGATACAATGTGTTGTCTGAATAATAATCCTATGAAAGTATGAAGTGTGAGAGTTCATTTAGTGCAGAACCATGAAAGCTTTCTTTTCTTCCGTGCATTATCCCAATGTCATGTCACTGTAGCTGCCTGCATAAAAAGAGAAAGTCCAATTAAAAATCCTTATTGTATCCACGGTCAAGAATGAGAAATATTTGAATGAGAAATATTTAAATGAGAAATACTTATGGCGGAAGAGAACGAATATAATGAAATGGCGTAAATCTCAACAGCATGGAGAATATAGGAATCGATGTAAGTTAAAAGCAAAAGACATTGCATTCGCTTAAAAATCTACAAGGAACCAAAATGACAAAAGTACGAAAAAATCAATTTGTTTAGCTAATTATATTATATTTTTTTAATATAAATTTGCGCAACTACCGACCTGGTGACATGACATTGAGAAAGCCATGAAACCAGTGGTGTAAATTATTCAAAACTATTTATGGCATTGATGAAAATTTTTTGCATGTACTAATTAATTTCACATTTTCATGTGCAATGACTGGGAGCAAAATAACCAGAACCAAAAATTTTCATGGATGAAGTAACCAGTTCAGAAGGGAATCAAAAGTGAAACCAGAATTTACGGGAAATTTTGGAAATATGATGATTGTTTCATCACAGCAAAGGTAGGACCGCTACGCAACTGCTTGCTTAGCTATGCTTGGTAGCGTCTCCTGCGTAGTAATTAGACATCCTTTTCCTTAATTTTCCTTCCTAAATGTATTGTAATGAATTCTTCAGAAATTTTACGTAACGATTAGCGAGAGAAAAGTTTGAAGTTTTTGTGTCACAACATTTCGTGCGTCATAAAAGTAGCCATTCAAAATTTTGATTTTAATATTCAATCAAAATTGCACAAAAATCAGTTTCCATTATTGTTGACAATGGCAAAAACGCAATAAGCCAAGATGGCATACAATTGCAAGACAGAACATCTGATGATCTGAAGTGCCAAAGCCATACCTTAGCGCTACGCTATGCAAATGCATGGACCTTCGTACTCCGGTGTGTTGTAGGGTGAGCGGATCACGCCTTTCCTACTTCTGCCTGGGTGAGTTTGTAGTCTTCTCTTCGGAATCTTCCTCACGGTTACGTTTCTTCTGTTTTACTGCATCTGGCTCGTGTTGTGGCGTGCCTTCACTCCAGCAACAGGTCTGGCCACCATACTCTGAAAACTACGCATCACATGCCTAACTTGTATAGCTGCCACACTTCCTCCTGCATTCCTAGCCAGAAACCGGCTGCCTCTTTTCAAACTGCTAGTCACTCACTCTCAATCCCTCTCCCTGCCTCTCTCTCTCCACCCACCCCACCAACACAACTTCAACCTAAACCTAGTCCACCTGCTGCAATGCAGCAGTGTCACTGTTCGTCCAGCCAACACCATGTAATGGCATACACTTGCATACATGTTCATGTGTATTTTCCTTTAACTTGAAAAAGAGTTACACCAAAAGCTAGCAAGTTTTCTTTCTTTTTGTGTGAGCTCATCGACAACTGGATGCTTTGTGTATTGGCGAGTGGTCTCCTCCAATCAAAAATGTTTGCGTTCTACCCAACTTTTGCACAACATTATACTTCTTTTCCACCAATAAAGGTTCCCCTTTCTATGACTTCCATTTCTATCATATATTTTCCCAGATACACCAGAAATTTGTCAGTCAGCACTCATTATACCCCACTCATTGTTTAATTTTATGATTTCTTTACACATTCCATTTCAAATTATGTCGTTTCTGACACTAGTGACAATTTGACACTTTCTACACCAGTCTTTAAATTCATAAACAATTCTTCCCAAAAACTGTCTGCATATGCTACCAGTCCATTTACATTACCTTCATGACATAACTCCCATGGTATGGTCTCCAGTGTCACTCAGGACAGTTTATTGAGATTACCTTTGTTATTTAAGAGGTTTGGCACTTGCAGCACTAATGCATTGGGCAGCTGTACAGTGTCTCTGGACACTTTTTTCCTCAGGTGACTAAAGGAAGAATGCCACCACATGACAAGTACCAGTTATGTCTTGCCTATTGCTAGAACATATGTGGAAAGAGTGGCTGTTGCAAGCAAGATCATCTTATTCATTATTTCTCCAGTTAATTCTCCTATCCTAACCCATACTTTTGCCATGCAGCAGTTATTGGTCTACTTTTGCCATGCAGCAGTCACTGGTCTCACAATATTTTACATGACTGTTTCTTGAGAACCTTTCCCAGAACACTCAAGAGACAAATGAATATGTGCGATTTGGGGTCAAAGTGAATCCTTGCCCTGCCATTTACTGGTAATCACCATCCCAGAATTCTTTCAAGGAGCAGGCACCTTCCCTCCAACAGGCACAGTTTACACAGGTATATGATCAAGATTGTATTACATCTGGTGGAATCACTTCTGGCACTAGAGGTCTTTTTTTCCCCATTTTTTAACTGTAATGTCATTGGTGTTCGTTTCTTCCAGCATGAATTCACACATCCACACTGCCCTTTATGAGGAGAGAAAACTTTCTCTTCAGTTCACAGTAATCTCTAAGCATTGTTTTGCTATGCCAATGATTAGGAACACACCAATTAAGCTTTATTATTGACGACATTTTTGTCAGTTGAACTGATTTGAGAATTTCTGCTTAAATTCTAGAACCACTCGGGCTTCCACTGTCTCAAACACACAATATTTTAGGCGTGAGTGGGAAAAAGGAACCCTATCTACTGTGTGTGCAGGTCTGAAGTTTGTCGTGAGAAGATTGTAGACACGGCAGTCGAACAGCACCAACAAGTACTTGTCGGTCGATCCATGGAAGTCGTAGTGAAAGCACGTGGAACAATCATGGAACTTCTGTGTAATTCTGTGCTGTTTTGTAATGGTGACTATTGTCAGTGACAAAAGAACAGTTAAGCTGAGAAGGCTTTTTAGAGATTCTTAACTTGGACTTGCTAGAGGCAAGACATGTTTCTGACACCTGTGTAATAGAGGCATGATTGTTAAACCAACTCTGTTGTAAATGTAACTTAATGGTGTCTAATGGGAGATGACATGAGCGACTTACAAGAAGTCAAATATTTATGTGAGAAATGATAAGTTGTTCTTTATGGAAGTCGACATATACCGATAGTGAACTAAAAGCATTTCTTTGAGTAGCTACTTATTTTACAAGTAGATAGAGAGAGAGAGAGAGAGAGAGAGAGAGAGAGAGAGAGAGAGAGAGAGAGAGACTTTTATGTTCCTTTAACTAGCATTATTCTTCGAAGAAGTTTTTAGAGATTACAGTAGTTGTCTAACCAGCAAAGAAGATTGGCTGCTCATTCACAACTAAGTTGACTCATGTAAAAGAAGTGGGAAGGTTGCACACATACTTCACCACTTCAAGTCGTCCAAACTGTTAGAACATGGCGACCAGTGTGAAAGGACAGAAGGAAAAAAGGAATTTTGAGATGAAAACGAGAGAAAAGGCTATCAAGTGTTGCCATAGCAATCGAGCATAACAAGACAAGAGAACCATTAAGAGAAACTGGAGTATATGAAGGAGAAAATTTGTAAATGCAAATAAGGAAGAAGACGTGAGAAAGTCACAACTTGAAAAACTGGAGAGAACATCTTGACATATTAGACTAAGAAGAGATACGCCTAGAATGATACAATTAAGAAGATCTGGTGTAGTGAGTATACAGCTCTCATATGCACCGCGGGGACGCAGGTGTGGAAACCAGCTTACATCCGACGTCACCGACACCAGCTTCTGTTCACCAGTGCTGACCTGCTGTCACATCCGTCCACCTACACTGCGAGAAGTCTACATTGGGGAGCACAAAACAAAACTTTAGTACCTTAGCAAGAAATGATACAAACTATTGATTGAACTTTTTTAGTGTAGGTTTATTAAATGCCACAGTTGACACACAGAATAGAGAATTTAGTAACTATGTGAAGGCATGGATGCTTTAAAGACTGAATTTGATACCATAAATAGTAAAGTTGAAAATCTGAAATTAGATTCAAAAAATGAACTAACTAATTCTTTGAACATTCATGTAAATCAAATGTTTACTGAATTCAACCAAAAACAGAATGATAATTTTCGGGATTTGACAAAAAAGTTAGAATTTTATATTGAGGAAAAATGTAATATGGTAGAATCCAAAATCAATGAAAAGTTAGGATCATTTGAAAATGTGTGTAATGTTAAGTTTTATGCTGTAAAGCAGGGATTGCATACTTTGAAAGAGGGTGTTGAAAAGCAAGATAAGTTAATGCCAATAATCCAATCGCAAACTGCAGGCGTTATATACACGAGTAGATAATGTAGAGAGAAGCTTCAAAGAGAAACTAGCGAACTCAGACATCATAAATGTGAGTAGTTTGGAGGAACAGGTAGAGGAAATTGTAAATCGAAAAGTTGCCGCGAGAGTAACCTTCAGGAACATATCGCCTATTGTTTCTTCCAAACTTTCAGATACCTGAAAGGATAGAGATGATTTTTGGAAAGAATTTAAACTTATCCAGGATAAAGAAGACTTCTCCTAATGTGGTATTGACTTGTGAAATGGTGACTGATTTACAATGGGGGGGCCAATTCAGTATTATCCAGGCAATTCCCTAAGTTTAAGCCGGATGGAGAGGTACATCTGACTCATTTTTTTAAGAGATTCAACGACTTTGCCAAAGAAATGGGAGGATTCTAAAAAAGATTGAATTTGCTGTGGGGTACCTTGTAGGGGAAGCCTCAGAATGGGGTACTGTAAATATTGAGAACTTCTTCTTGGGAAGACTTCCAGAAGAAATTTAAAGGGAAATACTGGTCTGCTAGTGCACAAGAGAAATTAATATCAGATTTGTGGGACCCGAAATGTTACAATAATACATGGGGTACTATAAGAAAGTATTTCGACTGGCATCTAACATGGGTGAAGTACTTAGATAAGCTGATGGAAGAAGAAGGGGTAGTGAGAATTTTCATAAGACGATTACCCATTTATGTGAGGAAAGATATGTTATGTAATGGTTGGAAAACAGTAAAAGAATTGTTGTCCTTTGTGGATGCACTGGATGCATTAAATAAGGACCGCAATGAAAACTTACACCAAAGTGATAGCCTGAACTACAAAAGGAACAGTGGTAATAATTAAAAAAAAAAAAAAAAAAAAAAAAAAAAAAAAAAGCATGAGGTAACCTAACTAGAGTACACCAGAGCAACAGAAAAAAATGGTAACGACAATTATCAGACGAATCATTCACCTTCGAATTTAGGTCGAGTATCATCGCAGGAATTTGTACCGAGTAGTAATAGAACGCAAAATGGTAATGTAGTATCTCAAATCAGAAACCAACCTGCGATTACTAATAATGAGGAAAACATAGTGCGATCTGGATCCAGGGCCGGGGCCCAGGTCGTGGAAATACACTAGGAGGCCTTAGTCCATAAAAGTATGTTAACTTTACCCACAAAGGAATAGTTGCTACTGGAAGAACCAAGCTTGACTACCAATAACCACAACCTATAATAACAGGGATCTGGGAGAATTCTAAGGTTAACATGTTTATAGATTCAGGGAGTGAGGTATCACTAATCTCCAACTTATTCTTTACTTCATGACAGACTAAACAACACTTACCTTTATTAATAGTACAGAATATCAATAGAGATGTATTGTTTGGTTTAGATTGGCTATTAGAGTTTAAAGTTATTTTGAACTTTGACAAAAATCTTCTATGTTTTGGTAAAAGGGACAGTAACTATAAGTAAAACAAACAACTGAGTGTCAATGTAGATCAAGTGACACATCGAATTGACATACAGGACAAAGTTAACGAATCTCTTATATTAACTGATCAACAAAAGTGATATTTATATAAAATTTTAATGGAGTATGACGCAGTGTTCTCTGATTGTTCCATCAACATCAGTGGCTATATTTGTAAATTCAAAATCAAAGATGACACTCCATTCTTCTGTAAGCTGTATCCAATACCTGTAAGTTTGAAAGAAGCAGTTAGGGAGGAAATCAACAAAACGATTGATAACAATATAATAGAACGTAGCTCCCGCATCATGAATAACCCTTTGGTCTTGGTGAAAAAAGCTACAGGTGGGGTGCGATTAGCATTAGACGCTCGTACATTGTATAAAGACAGAAAGAGACAGACCAATTAATATTGACGAACTGTTATATGAATTTGAAAAAGCAAGGTTTTTTAAGCACAATGGACCTGACTGCGGGATATTGGCAAATAAAATTCCACCCAGAATCCAAAAAGTATACAGCGTATCTGTTTGATGGTAAATCATATCATTTCAATGTACTGCTATTCGGACTTAATATTTCTGTATCCTATTTTTACATGCGCTGGATGAGGCATTAGGGAGAGATTCATTAAGGGATTTGATAATATATGTAGATGATATCCTAATAATATCAGCTACTTGAGAAGAACATTGTCTCACCTTATACAGGACTCTGAAAAAATTTAAAGAGAAAGGTATTATGATGAAGCTGTCAAAATCATATTTTGTGCGCCAAGAACTTAAGTTTTCAGGAGTCAAGAGAATTAGACCAGACCCTGAACGCATAAAAGCTATTAAAGAATGTCCACACCCTAGAAATATAAGACAGTTGAAAGGATTTGTAGGAATGGCAGGATACTATCAACGGTACATACGAGGTCATGAACTGAATGACCCAAAAATTTTACGTTTATTAAGGGAGTACCATGGATTTGGGAGAAAGAGGCAAATGATGCGTTTGAAAACATCAAAAGTGTGCTTGTTGAATCACCCATATTACATCATCCGGTTATGGGTGAACAATTTAAAATTTCAAAAGATACATTTGGTTACAGTATTGCTGCAGAACTTTTCCAAGGAGAGTGAGCTCTAAATAAAGTAGAACACGGAACTATAGCTTTTGCCAGCCGTACTTTAAATAAGCATGAATTAAATTACATGGCTACTGAAAAAGAACTTTTGACAATTGTATGGAGTATCCAAAAATTTCAAACACTGGTATGGGGGTCAGAAATCCATGATTATACTGATCATCAAGCTCTATCCTTTCTAATGAGTAGTCAATTGTTACACAGTAGATTAATGCAATGGACGCTTTTCCTACAGGAATATTATATTAGGATACAATATGTAAAAGGTTCCGACAATATTGTATTGGATGCTTTGTCTATGTTACCCATAGGAATGGAAGAATTAAAACATATGGAAGGAACCGGCAATTAATATTATGCAATTAATTTTATGCCAGTAGAATATCTGAACATTAGGGTACAAGAGATGGCTCAAAGAACAACAGAAAATATCCATCAAGATCACTATTTTACAGAAATGTCTTCTATGTGTATCCGGAATTCCTTACCTCCTAATAAAGTAGGAAAATGGAAAATTATAGGTCGTAATGCGTTTTGGAGAGACAGCGTAACATCGCAACGTTGGCGCTTATGGTTTCCGAAGGTAATGGAAGACGCACTTTTGTGGTATGTTCATACAGGATATGGACACTTTGGAATCAAAAAGTGTATAACCCATATGAATAAATTCTATTATTTTAAGAAGTTAGGGTATAAGATAGCATCTTTGATTAGAACTTATGAAATCTGTCAGAAGGTGAAAGAGAATAATACTCCTGGGAAATACAAAATCTATCTGATTATTTCTAATACTCCTGTGATATACAAATTGTATCTAATTATTCCTAATACTCCAGTGAAATACCAAATGTATCTGACTATTCCTAAGTCGTTACACAATCTCACAGCAGCAGATTTTTTTTGGACCAGTTCCAAGAGGAAAGGGAGGGGTGTCATACATTTTGTTCATCATAGAGTGTTGGACAAAATATGTTACACTATATTCAGTCAAAAGAGCCAATACGCAGACAGTTATACACTGTTTACAACAATACTTTCTGGAAGTAGGTAAACCAAAAGTTTCTTATGGATAATGGCCCGCAATTATTGAGTAATGAATTTAAAGAATTTCTGGTGTGGGAAGGTATTCATCAAGTGTTAATATCCAACTATAACCCATCCTCAAATCTGTGTGAACGAGTAATGAAGGAAATTGGAAAACTGTGACGTACCCACTGCCATGAAAGACATACCTTATGGGCAACAAAAATTAAAGACTTTGAACTTATTCTAAATGAATTACCACATTTATAAACTGGGTTGAGACCTTTAGAAGTAATAGGCAGAACCTTTGTAGGAGAACCTCTGATTAAATGTGTTAATTGGCCTAAACAACCAACTGTCACCGACGAACTGAATCAGGAATTAGTTTCTAAGAATTTAATTGAAAAAGCACAACAAAGAGTAAGTAAATATAATGAAAAAGCTGTTGAACCTCAGTAAAAGGTCAATGACCTAGTTCCAGTACATCATCTTCAAAGCTCTGCCACGAAGAAAGAGAGACAAAAAATTTTTCCAAAAATATGAAGGACCATACCGGGTACAAACGGTAACCCATCCTAAGACACTATTTTTAGTAGGCCCTACAACTGGATCAGAGAAGGGGAAGTACAGTGTAAAAGATGTAAAGTTGTACATATCCCCCAGAGTCGTTAACATTCTGAGTTAACGGGCGGAGTGACAACCGTCGGATACCGAGTTGTTTTCGGTGTTTCTTCCGTAATAGTTCTGCACCGAATTCCTGTCAAACTATTCTGTTATCTATTCCCTCAGCCACAATGGTTCCTGGTGGGTGATTTCATTACTCCATTCAGTTAGACTACTAACAACCTCTGACTCCCTATATAATCTCTCACGGAACTAAAGCAGCTTGTGCATACATGTTCTGGTACTACTCTTATGTGCCCTGCAAGAGCACGCATGAGGTAGATATTTTCACAGTGCATTCACACCTACCAGTCCCCAGGCCCTTTCAGACCCAACTTTGCTTGGCTGCAGCATGAGGTGGAAATATGCACACATGTTGTCCCCGATCCCCGTCATTTGGCACAGCTCTGGAGAAACAAGATATATTAAGTCCGCCTCGTCAACTCTTCTCTCCCCCGATTTCGATCGGCGTGGTCTCCACACATATTTAGGACATGTTTTGCTTGAAATGGTCTTTGTATGTAATCTCTTCACCAGTTTCTTTGCAAACCCGTGTGTAGAGGTCTTGGTGAAATCAACGTCATCAATCTTGTATGTTCTATTGATATAAGGTGTCATTGCAATGACACCGACACTGGTTTTCTTGAAAGCTGCCTGGAAATCCCTTTATTTGTCACACATTTGTGTCCAAATACGGAGAACCATGTCTTGGCACATAGCTTTCAAAATAATTTCTGAATTCATTGGAATACTATTCTCATACTGAATGTAATATAATCAGGCCAAAGTTCCAAAAATACTTCTCGACGCACATTTTTCTTAGTGAACTGAAGGAAATATTAAGTTAGCTGAAGATATAATATTGGGTGACTAATTAAACAACTGTGATACTATAGTATATATTTTCTACTTTTTACAGAATATTTTATACTTTTATGAGAGGTGCTGTAGATGGGAGGGTTTGTATCAGTTTTGAAAGGGGTGGGTATTATGGATAAAAGCATGGTTAATGAGAACACACAAATCATGACTAACACAAAACACACACACCACACCTTTCAAACAACCGTCACAAACAAGTGTGCCTTATCCTTCATTTGCCATATCCGTAAGGTGGCTAAGATTTCCTTCAGGGACCTCAAGGGTGAAGGTGGAAATGTCCGTTCTGTACGAGACAATGTAACACCAAATCTCCTCTGGCGTCTCGCTCAAGTACCTGCGAAGTGGGGATCCTGGGGAAGGGTGGTGGGAAGAGTTTCCTTTCTTTGGGGGCTATCTTCATTCTATTTATTTCCTTTCTTACTTCTCATTTGACGACTTATCCATTTTTCCCCTTTCCATATGCACATACTTTTATCGCAGAAGTCCTTCCTAGTTTCCGTTGCTTCTAATAACCTAAATCTTATCTTCAGATAAGAAGGCTGAAGAATCAGATTACACGAACACACATCCGCATACACACAAAATTAGATTTCAACACAAACATTAAAATTACATATTAGAAATCTTTCGCAATGATAGTACGGACAGGTACACAGGGAAACGCACGCGCGCGCGCCCACACACACACACACACACACACACACACACACACACACACACACACACACACATATATATATATATATATATATAAAAACTGTGATGATTTCACATCGAGTATATATAAGGAGGAGGTGTGAGTAATGAAAGAGAACTTAAGCCAGAGAGGAATTAATTGTGATAATCATTAAGGAATGTCAGTTTAATAAATACTCTGATGAACTGTAGGATAGTAGGACTTGAAAACTACAGGTAGACGTAGTATCTACTAAGAGTATAGAAGTTGAGGACTCTAGGGATTACATGAAGTATTAAGAAGTATATGCAAAGTGTAGAGTAGATTTGTAGCTTTACCAGAAAATACTTAATTATAGTATACATGGGAACATATACTGCGGTAATGAACCATGAGGCCCACTCAGAAAGGATAAGGGTGGCGTACCTCGCATTTGCTAAATGCACTCCTGGAAATTGAAATAAGAACACCGTGAATTCATTGTCCCAGGAAGGGGAAACTTTATTGAGACATTCCTGGGGTCAGATACATCACATGATCACACTGACAGAACCACAGGCACATAGACACAGGCAACAGAGCATGCACAATGTCGGCACTAGTACAGTGTATATCCACCTTTCGCAGCAATGCAGGCTGCTATTCTCCCATGGAGACGATCGTAGAGATGCTGGATGTAGTCCTGTGGAACAGCTTGCCATGCCATTTCCACCTGGCGCCTCAGTTGGACCAGCGTTCGTGCTGGACGTGCAGACCGCGTGAGACGACGCTTCATCCAGTCCCAAACATGCTCAATGGGGGACAGATCCAGAGATCTTGCTGGCCAGGGTAGTTGACTTACACCTTCTAGAGCACGTTGGGTGGCACGGGATACATGCGGACGTGCATTGTCCTGTTGGAACAGCAAGTTCCCTTGCCGGTCTAGGAATGGTAGAACGATGGGTTCGATGACGGTTTGGATGTACCGTGCACTATTCAGTGTACCCTCGACGATCACCAGTGGTGTACGGCCAGTGTAGGAAATCATCGCTCCCCACACCATGATGCCGGGTGTTGGCCCTGTGTGCCTCGGTCGTATGCAGTCCTGATTGTGGCGCTCACCTGCACGGCGCCAAACACGCATACGACCATCATTGGCACCAAGGCAGAAGCGACTCTCATCGCTGAAGACGACACGTCTCCATTCGTCCCTCCATTCACGCCTGTCGCGACACCACTGGAGGCGGGCTGCACGATGTTGGGGCGTGAGCGGAAGACGGCCTAACGGTGTGCGGGACTGTAGCCCAGCTTCATGGAGACGGTTGCGAATGGTCCTCGCTGATACCCCAGGAGCAACAGTGTCCCTAATTTGCTGGGAAGTGGCGGTGCGGTCCCCTACGGCACTGCGTAGGATCCTACGGTCTTGGCGTGCATCCGTGCATCGCTGCGGTCCGGTCCCAGGTCGACGGGCACGTGCACCTTCCGCCGACCACTGGCGACAACATCGATGTACTGTGGAGACCTCACGCCCCACGTGTTGAGCAATTCGGCGGTACGTCCACCCGGCCTCCCGCATGCCCACTATACGCCCTCGCTCAAAGTCCGTCAACTGCACATACGGTTTACGTCCACGCTGTCGCGGCATGCTACCAGTGTTAAAGACTGCGATGGAGCTCCGTATGCCACGGCAAACTGGCTGACACTGACGGCGGCAGTGCACAAATGCTGCGCAGCTAGCGCCATTCGACGGCCAACACCGCGGTTCCTGGTGTGTCCGCTGTGCCGTGCGTGTGATCATTGCTTGTACAGCCCTCTCGCAGTGTCCGGAGCAAGTACGGTGGGTCTGACACACCGGTGTCAATGTGTTCTTTTTTCCATTTCCAGGAGTGTATATAGGGCAGGTGTACCTACATTGATATAGGACGACCTGTGGCCTAAAAAATAGGAATGTTTTATAAAGGGGCTTACCTACCAGAAGGGAAAGAGGAAGTGCACTCATATGGTCAACCCACAGGCAAGGTATAGGTACTGATCCTAAAAGGGGACAGTATCGTGATAGAAGTCACACATTTTATAGGAATTATTCTGGAAATGGTTCAAATGGCTCTGAGCATTATGGGACTTAACATCTGAGGGCATCAGTCCCCTAGAACTTAGAACTACATAAACCTAACTAACCTAAGGACATCACACACATCCATGCCCGAGGCAGGATTCGAACCTGCGACCGTAGCGGTCGCACGGTTCCAGACTGTAACGCCTAGAACCGCTCGGCCACTCCGGCCGCCATGATCCTGGAAGGTATGAATTCTATGCACAAAGAGCATTATTACGTTTTATGTAAGTTTACGAGTATCAAAAAGAACACTTTCATGTAGCCAAGGGTTCCACTAAACTACAACAGACAATGAATGACTACATACTTAGGAAAGGTAGTAAAAAAGGTGAGAACAAGTAGAACTCATGTGTCATGAACACCTGGAGGTTACGATTGTAAAGATAGCAGAAAAAAGAGAAAAAGGAAAATATAGCCCCCATGGTTCCTAGATATTAAAAGAGATGACTAAAACCTTGAGTGAAATGCTCACATTTTATTATCAAAGAAAATTAGAAAAGAATAGCTAAATAGTAAGCAAAAGTTTATTCATGGTTATTGAAAGAAAAGAAATGTATACTGTTAGTATGTGAATTGTTATTGTGTGTGATATTAATGTACATAATGATAATGTATAAAATATCGCATGTTTGATCTGAGGGGGAGGGGGATGATTTGAGAATTTCTGTGTAAATTCGGCCTTCCACCATCTCGAACACACGATATTTTAGGTGCACGTTATCTGTCTGTGTGTGCAGGTCTGAAGTTTTCGTGAGAAGATTGTAGACACGGTGGTTGAATGGCACCAACAAGTACCTGTTGGTCGATCCACAGATGTCGTAGTGAAAGCACACGAAAGAACCAATGAACTTCTGTGTTACTCTGTGCTGTTTTGTAATGGTGACTATTGTTAGTGACAAAAGAACAGTTGAGTTGAGAAGACTTTTTAGAGATTCTTAACTTGGACTTGCTAGAGGCAAGACATGTTTCTGATATCTGTGTAATAGAGATGTAATTGTTAAACCAGCTCCGTTGTAAATGTAACTTAATGGTGTCGAATGGGAGACGACATATGCGACTTACAAGAACTCAAATATTTATGTGAGAAATGACAAGCTGTTCTTTATGGAAGTTGAAATATAACGAGAGTGAACTAAAACTATTTCTTTGAGTACCTATTTATTTCACAAGTAGAGAGAGTCCTATATGTTCCTTTAACTAACATCATTCTCCGGAGAAGAAGTTATAAGAGATTCCAGCAGCCATCTAACCAGCGAAGAAGATCGGCTGCACATTTACAATGTAAGTCGACTCGTGTAAAAGAAGTGGGAAGGTTGCAGATATACTTCATCACTAAGTCGTGTACATTCAGTCTCAAATACATTGCAAAAATACTAGTATAAGAACATATCAGATCAGAATTTAAAATGTGTGTACAGTATTTAAGCAGCACATTAACATATAGAACATGCTACTTGACTTCATGAAATACAGAGAAAGTTTGGAGTAACAGATTTCCCAAAGGTTGAGCAGAGGAAGGAGGGATCTCATTGTTGTTGTTGTTGTGGTCTTCAGTCCTGAGACTGGTTTGATGCAGCTCTCCACGCTACTCTATCCTGTGCAAGCTTTTTCATCTCCCAGTACCTACTGCAACCTACATCCTTCTGAATCTGCTTAGTGTATTCATCTCTTGGTCTCCTTCTACGATTTTTACCCTCCACACTGCCCTCCAGTACTGAATTGGTGATCCCTTGCTGCCTCAGAACATGCACTACAAAACCGATCCTTTCTTGTAGTCAAGTTGTGCCACAAGCTCCTCTTCTCCCCAATTCTGTTCAATACCTCCTCGTTAGTTATGTGATCTACCCATTTAATCTTCAGCACTCTTCTGTAGCACCACATTTTGACAGCTTCTATTCTCTTCTTGTCCAAACTATTTATCGTCCATGTTTCACTTCCATATATGGCTACACTCCATACAAATACTTTCAGAAATGACTTCCTGACATTTAAATCTATACTCGATGTTAATAAATTTTTCTTCTTCAGAAACACTTTCCTTGCCACTGCCAGTTTATATCCTCTCTACTTCGACCATCATCAGTTATTTTGCTCCCCAAATAGCAAGCCTCATTTACTACTTTAAGTGTCTCATTTCGTAATCTAATTCCCTCAGCATCACCCGACTTAATTCGACTACATTACATTATCCTCGTTTTGCTTTTGTTGATGTTTGTCTTATACCCACCTTTCAAGACACTGTCCATTCCGTTCAACTGCTCTTCCAAGTCCTTTGCTGTCTCTGACAGAATTACAATGTCATCGGCGAAGTTTTTATTTCTTCTCCATGAATTTTAATACCTACTCCTAATTTTTCTTTTGTTTCCTTTACTGCTTGCTCAATATACAGATTGAACAACATCGGGGAGAGGCTACAACCCTGTCTTACTCCCTTCCCAACCACTGCTTCCCTTTCATGTCCCTCGACTCTTATAACTGCCATCTGGTTTCTGTACAAATTGTAAATAGTCTTTCGCTCCCTGTATTTTACCCCTGCCACCTTTAGAATTAGAAAGAGAGTATTCCAGTCAACATTGTCAAAAGCTTTCTCTAAGTCTACAAATGCTAGAAACGTAGGTTTGCCTTTCCTTAATCTTTCTTCTAAGATAAGTCGTAAGGTCAGTATTGCCTCACGTGTTCCAGTCTTTCTACGGAATCCAAACTGATCTTCCCCGAGGTTGGCTTCTACTAGTTTTTCCATTCGTCTGTAAAGAATTCGTGTTAGTATTTTGCAGCTGTGACTTATTAAGCTGATAGTTCGGTAATTTTCACATCTGTCAACACCTGCTTTCTTTGGGATTGGAATTATTATATTCTTCTTGAAGTCTGAGGGTATTTCGCCTGTTTCATACATCTTGCTCACCAGATGGTAGAGTTTTGTCAGGACTGGCTCTCCCACGGCCGTCAGTAGTTCCAATGGAATATTGTCTACTCCGGGGGCCTTGTTTCGACTCAGGTCTTTCAGTGCTCTGTCAAACTCTTCACGCAGTATCAAATCTCCCATTTCATCTTCATCTACATCCTCTTCCATTTCCATAATATTGTCCTCAAGTACATCACCCTTGTATAGACCCTCTATATACTCCTTCCACCTTTCTGCTTTCCCTTCTTTGCTTAGAACTGGGTTTCCATCTGAGCTCTTGATATTCATACCAATCGTTCTCTTATCTCCAAAGGTCTCTTTAATTTTCCTGGAGGCGGTATCTATCTTACCCCTAGTGAGATAGGCCTCTACATCCTTACATTTGTCCTCTAGCCATCCCTGCTTAGCCATTTTGCACTTCCTGTCGATCTCATTTTTGAGACGATTGTATTCCTTTTTGCCTGTTTCACTTATTGCATTTTTATATTTTCTCCTTTCATCAATTAAATTCAGTATTTCTTCTGTTACCCAAGGATTTCTACTAGCCCTCGTCTTTTTACCTACTTGATCCTCTGCTGCCTTCACTACTTCATCCCTCAAAGCTACCCATTCTTCTTCTACTGTATTTCTTTCCCCCATTCCTGTCAATTGCTCCCTTATGCTCTCCCTGAATCTCTGTACAACCTCTGGTTCTTTTAGTTTATCTAGGTCCCATCTCCTTAAATTCCCACCTTTTTGCAGTTTCTTCAGTTTTAATCTACAGGTCATAACCAATAGATTGTGGTCAGAGTCCACATCTGCCCCTGGAAATGTCTTACAATTTAAAACCTGGTTCCTAAATCTCTGTCTTACCATTATATAATCTATCTGATACCTTCTAGTATCTCCAGGGTTCTTCCATGTATACAACCTTCTTTCATGATTCTTAAACCAAGTGTTAGCTATGATTATGTTGTGCTCCGTGCAAAATTCTACCAGGCGGCTTCCTCTTTCATTTCTTCCCCCAATCCACATTCACCTACTATGTTTCCTTCTCTCCCTTTTCCTACACTCGAATTCCAGTCACCCATGACTATTAAATTTTCGTCTCCCTTCACAATCTGAATAATTTCTTTTATTTCATCATACATTTCTTCAATTTCTTCGTCATCTGCAGAGCTAGTTGGCATATAAACTTGTACTACTGTAGTAGGTGTGGGCTTCGTGTCTATCTTGGCCACAATAATGCGTTCACTATGCTGTTTGTAGTAGCTTACCCGCATTCCTATTTTTTTATTCATTATTAAACCTACTCCTGCATTACCCCTATTTGATTTTGTGTTTATAACCCTGTAGTCACCTGACCAGAAGTCTTGTTCCTCCTGCCACTGAACTTCACTAATTCCCACTATATCTAACTTTAACCTATCCATTTCCCTTTTTAAATTTTCTAACCTACCTGCCCGATTAAGGGATCTGACATTCCACGCTCCGATCCGTAGAACGCCAGTTTTCTTTCTCCTGATAACGACATCCTCTTGAGTAGTCCCCGCCCGGAGATCCGAATGGGGGACTATTTTACCTCCGGAATATTTTACCCAAGAGGACGCCATCATCATTTAATCATACAGTAAAGCTGCATGCCCTCGGGAAAAATTACGGCTGTAGTTTCCCCTTGCTTTCAGCCGTTCGCAGTACCAGCACAGCAAGGCCGTTTTGGTTATTGTTACAAGGCCAGATCAGTCAATCATCCAGACTGTTGCCCTTGCAACTACTGAAAAGGCTGCTGCCCCTCTTCAGGAACCACACGTTTGTCTGGCCTCTCAACAGATACCCCTCCGTTGTGGTTGCACCTACGGTACGGCTATCTGTATCGCTGAG
Organism: Schistocerca serialis cubense; assembly: GCF_023864345.2. NCBI lineage: Eukaryota > Metazoa > Arthropoda > Insecta > Orthoptera > Acrididae > Schistocerca > Schistocerca serialis. The sequence continues at coordinate 722,482,538 of NC_064643.1, forward strand.
GCACGCAAGCCTCCCCACCAACGGCAAGGTCCATGGTTCATGGGGGGGGGGGATCTCATTAGGGGTAAATAAACTTATTGTTTAAATAGCTTACTTTTAACAATGCTCATAAACTGTGCATATCTTCAGTCTTGCCTCCTCCTACATTATCAAGAATCAGTGTTGTCATTGGCAGGAGCACTGGTTGTTTCTTGTTTTCTGTTACTGTCCCTCAATTTCATTCTAGTGAGAAACAGATTGCCGATGACCATATCTTATCACCAACTACTTTATGTGCTATTCCCCAGGAACCCATTTCTGGATTAGTTTCCACATTTTGTCCCTATTATTGTGCTTATTCTCTGTACTTTCTTTTAAGTGTCATCTACATATATTTATCTGTACAGCGGATTCTTTGTTCTCTGGTAGAGTTTTCTGGCTCTCTTCATTTCATATCGTAATTTCTGCAGAGCCCCAGTCATGACACAAGGTACGCCCCCAATAGGTACCAACACGTAGTACATATATAGTCTCTGACTATCCTTGCACTTCCAAATCTACATGCTGCCTGGCGACTGATTCCCATACAATAAAATATTTTTTCCATTTCTCCCCAACTAGCCTTCACAATATATTTTGCTCTGACAAACAAAGATGCCTTACTGTACTTCAGGATAGGTGGATGGGGAAAACTAGGGTACTGCTTCATCACCTTTACTAAGTGCCTACATTCCTTTCTGCGTGGAACCTGGTAAATGTTGTGAATCCCAGGGAAAAAAAAAAAAAAATATTATGGACATATCTTCAGCTTTTCAACAGACTCTAGTCTGAGATTGTGCTGTTTACCACACACTCAGAATTGAGAGCCCACATGAGTTGAGAAACCAACATGTCTTGCATAATGGTTGTACCTGTAAAATTAAAGAAATTTCAGCTCATACAGAATGGCACATACAGTCTTTCTTCCTGTGTACTATACATGAAATGGCCAGGATGTGGGGAAAATTATTCTAGTGTTCTGTGTACTATCTGCCAAAAAGATTTATTGGTGGCTAGCTCTCTCTACTTCACTGACAAATTTCTTAATACAACCGACTGACGTCCATATCATTAACAACAACAAATTATGTGATTCACGAAACCTAATTTTTGCACATCTGTAGTGCAATAATGTGATGTACTGCTGAAGACCAATTTTCTCTCATGATGCACGGCTGCAAGAGCCTAAGAATTCTCTTATGCACCTCACTGTATAATACAACTACATTTTTTATTACAAGTTTGTTATTAACCCTTACATGAAAATATAATTAACATCTCTCTTTTTGGAAACAAGTATTTTTGTTTTATTACATTTTTTATATCCTTGAGGATCTCTCTATTGTGGTTCTTTGAACAAAAAATATACCTAATCGAATAAAGAAAGTACACGTAAATGAAGATGTAGAGCTGAAATGCTTGAAGAACTTGAGTTCTAGAAAGGAACAGGCAAGGAATAATTGCAATACAGTTCAGGATAGACTCTTTAAGCAGCTGTTGTGCTGAATTACTTAATGAAAAAAAAAAAACAGTTTAACTGTTAAACCTTTCCTCTCCTCAGTGTTGTGGTGTATCACTGAAGACTTATTGCCTCGATTCAATATCGTCAGAAAAAGAGTGGCATCCTAAGTGTAAATTCTGTGTTTCTCTATAGCTTTACCATTGAGTTAGCTTTTGAGCCAAGTCAGCAACACTGAATTCTGTAAAACTGGAGTTCTACACCAGATCTTGAGATAAATTCCTGAGTAAATATGGCATAAATGTGTTGGAACAGCGATTAAGACATTGGATTTGCATTTGAGAGGCCACCAGTCTAAATACCCACCTCACTACTCAGATGTGACACTGACTCGGCATTGTTATTGCCACATGACTGCACAGTTTTTATGGCCACAATTGCAAGTACTGAATGTGGAATGTGTGGTTCCAACATGATGGACAACCTGCCACAGTGCTGTTGAAATAAAAAGTTAGGTGAGAGAAAGATTCCCTGCTCGTCTCACCTCTCACAATGGTGACCAGAACTGTTCACTTAGATTGTGATTTGTCACTGTGGATTTTTTTTTTTTTTTTTTTTTTTTTTAGGGGTGTGTCAAATCTTGTTTTATGTGAACAATCCATTAACTCAAGGCAGAAATTAGATGTGTCATGGGTCAAATTCAAGAGGAACTCTGCTCTAGTTGTCAAAAATTTTATCTGTAGCATGCAGACGAAGCCACGACATTTGCCTGATATTTTCTTTCATGTTTAATCGCAGCCATTGTGTTTCATACTGATATAATAATACTACCAATTTTTAAATAAATTGTATTTTTGTTATTAAATTAAAAATTGCATTTTTATGGACCCCCCCCCCCCCCCCTGTGTGTATGAGAGATAGATAATATATATAAAAAGGGTTCCATAACTCTTGCAGAATGGACACATAATCCCTTATGTCAAAGCAGTAGGTGGATCAAAACAAAATGTCCAGACACTCTGTGACCAAAATGGTACTGAAACAGAGGATGACAGACTAAAGGCCGAAATACTAAATGTATTTTTCCAAAGCTGTTTCACGGAGGAAGACTGCACTGTAGTTCCTTCTCTAGATTGTCGTACAGATTAGAAAATGGTAGATATAGAAATAGACGACAGAGGGATAGAGAAACAATTAAAATCTACTTCTGTATCTTCTGATAACCACGAAAGAACACTGCAAGTGAGGGGGGGGGGGGGGGGGGGGGGGGCGGCAGAAGAAGAAGAAGTAGTTTCATTTGTAATCAATCTGATCACTGACTTAATTGTTTGTTTTCCAGTTGATTCTCTCAGTGTAACAAAATGTTTTCAGCATTAGGCTTGCTAAATGTTCAAAAGCAGACTCAGTGTGTGCTACATGATGAAAAAGTTGATTCAGCAGTATTTGTTTAAAAACTAAAAGCTTCAGTAAACAGTTGTTTAATAGAAAAATATCTTTTTTATAAAAAAGAAAAAAACCCACATTTCATAAAACAATTACTGTTCCATAATATCGCAAGATTTCCACACAAAAATGAACAATTTGGCAAAAATTGCATGAAGTTGATTTGATACTAAAGTGTCTACTTATTTAATCCAAACACTGAAATATGCTACAAAATCATCAAAGAATAAACAATTATGGGAAAAAATAGGTGCTGTCCCTCACATTATTCTGACTAGATTTATACATATGTATGTTTCAGCACGGCAAAGATCTAATTATGTCATCGTACATTATTTACATCAGTCAGTAGACCATATGCATTTAATACTGCCAAATGGCATACAAAAATAACTTTACCCACAAAGCTTAGTTGCAAATCTGTACCAACATGTAGACAACGTGACAATCTTATTGGCAAATGCCAATCCAAGACCAACCTTATAATCAGAAAAAACATCTTCCAAACTCTAGAAACAAACTGAAGAACACTTCAGCAAATGTCATTTTAAGTTGTAGCAACCACTACATCCATCACACATCACCTGCCCTGGGAAATGCCACAATCACTTACAACAGTCCTGCTATAATGGCATTTACAATAAATTTTCATTGCAATTATGTACATCGAGATACAAGTAATTCCATAAAGTAAGTAATATAAACAACTGTACCATTTAACTTGTTTACAATTCTTTATACACAAAATGGAAGACTATACACTTCCCTTGTGCAAAAATATTTTACACCTTTTTTAACGTAATTTAATTTATTTTGTTGGCATAGAAGTATGTGCAAGCTGTCTGCCTGAAATTAATCAACCTGTTATTTTCCACGTGAGTTCACATAATGACACACTAATAAATACAGAATATGACCAATTATAAATTAATGTGCGTGCACGATGGGATATTTCAGAGCCAAATGCCTAAAGTAACAAATCAGAAAATGTAAGTGCATTTTAAGGTAATTTTTACCAACAATCACTCAGACAACAAGTTTTTTTTTAAATTTAAGATAGGGAATAAATAAAGTGGAAAGTGACAATTTTATGTTCTTATGCAAAAAAATCTAACAATATATACTAATAAATGCGAGATGTCTCAAAAAAGTAGATATCAGTAAGTGGAAAATAAACACCTGTAAATGCTTAAATTGACATCTTTGGTATCTCTCAGTTAATACACCCGAAAGAGCACAGAGTAAGTAGAACTGAAGTAAATGGAAGAGATCAATGTTCACAACAGATTAAACAGCATGAAAGCAAGGCACAAGGTACAGCAACAGCACAGTAACAAAATATTTCATTTCTTCCAATCGATGGCCCATCCAAATGACTCAGTAACTTTAAATACAATAAGTTCTTTAACAACACAATTAACTCAGACAGAAAAAATGTACCTCTTTAAATAACACGGGATACAAAATGAAAAAAAAAGTGTCTATACAGCATGAGAAAAATACAAGCAGAAAAAAGATATTTTAAAAAATATATTTATGGCAGGTAACATATTTATGTAAACTTCTATAATGCATTTACAATATGTAACTCTCTAGACCGTAACAAAATATTCTGTTTCTTTTTTATGTTGGTTTCACATTCAGAACATGATAGGTTTATCTTTGCACTGGTCGGCGACATACGACGTGAAACGTTTCAGGAACTTTGGGTACTCCCGCTTGTATACAGCCCTCAGCACTGATGCTGGTGCCCAGCCTCCAGGATTCACTGTTTACCAACACAAAAGTTAATACTGTTATATGGAATAGCTATTATCGAGTACACACTGGATTTTCTGTCAAAGAATAAACTGAAGTCAACTATCAAACTTAACATACACATAACTAAAATTCTAATGAATGTCTGCGTGTATGAAAAATTTACTTGGGATCTGATTAACAGAGCAATAAAAGAATAGTATATGAAAAATATACTATGGATCTTATTAACACATCATGAGAAAAAGAGCTTATGGAGCTAACTAACAAATTTTATGAATGTGTATTCTTCAAATGCACAATTCGTGGAATTATATCATCATTAAATGAAATGAATAATCTTTCTTAATTATGTACATAACACTGATATGTTTGCTTGTCCATAAGTTTTTGTTCTAACACCATAATACTTCTGAAATAATAAAAACTAAGACAGGTTCTAATTTAGAATGTTACAGTGAGGAGAAGGAGTATATTTCTTAGAATGTGTATTTCATATTGACTGTGGCAGATGTGATGATTATTAAAATTCCCCCATGAGAAAGATCTGGGTAGCTCAGAGCCAGACCAGACATGTTCAGGCTGCTTGATAGCAAATTGTTGTCTGAATAAGGTAAACATACCACATCCAGTTTTTGTACTGGCTGACTATAAAGTTTTAATCTTCCAAGAAGTTTAATAATAATATACTCTTAATTTCAGTACCATAGGCACCTGAGGAGAAAATTGAAAATTTGTGCCAAGACTGCAACTTGAAAGCAGATTTCCTTCTAGTCAGGAGCATTCACATCCCTTTCAGGCAACTGGCCTCAGCAATAAGTTTTTATACATACATATAAAATACTGAATCAAAGATTTACTGCAATAAGTAACAGTCACAATTAACTTGTCGTCTGGTATACTTTTTCTACCTGGGTACGGAGGGAAGTCGAACAGTACTTAGCACACTAATTTCGCTTTAAACAGGACAGACACAAGTCCCTGCCAAGACCTCCATAGTTAGGTTTGTGTGATTTCTAAAATTCACGTAAGGCAAATGACACAACAGTTTCTATGAAAAGGACACTGTTGATTTCCTTCCGCATCCTTCCCACCCAGAGCTTGATCTCCATGTCTAATGGACTCAAGGTTAATGGAAAATTAATCTGCCTTCCTTCCATGTGGGGAACAGGTTACAGAGGGCTCATGAGATAGATACCAGATGACTGAAGCATGGAGTCACACATCAATAACAAATTTGATTGAATGAGCAAAGATTCAACTTCTTATTCCACTGTAAGGTTTTACATTTGCCATTTGTTTCGTATTCAAGCTAAAAGTCTGTCTTCTAGAATGACTCTCTTTACGCATTGCAATACCCTTAACTTTGACACTTTTTAGCAAAGGTAAATACTGGATCAGGACTTTACCCAGGCATTTTGCCATTTGAAGGCTGAGTTATGCCTGGTTAGCTAAGTTGGTAAGAGCATTGCACTCAAAAGATGTGGGTATAGGTTCAACCACCCTTTTAACCTGATGGGAAGTTTCAAAACGATGCACTCTGCAGCAGAGAGAAAGATTCACTTTCCAAGCCCTCTAGGCTATGGCTAATCCACTTCTTTGCAATACCCTTTCTTCCAGAAGTGCCAGTCCAGCAAGGTATGGAGGAGAGCTTCTGCAAAGCTGGGAAGGTAGGAGAGGTGACGGAGAGTTGTAGGTCACACTCGGATGGCTCAGTCAATAAGATCAGAACTCACTAAAAGCGAGGTTCTGGGTTCAAATCCTAATCCGGCACACAGTTTTGATCTGGCAGGAGTTTTTCATTTTTAGTTTTATTATGATTTACAGTCACCTTTGACACTGACTTCCCAGAAAATGTAGTCTCGAGAGGTTTCTGGTTTTTGTTCTCTGATAGCTCAGTTTTTTATGTTAACATTATGAAGAAGATAGATTGCTATTTCATCATACGGTGGAGATGTTGACTTATAGACACACACACACACACACACACACACACACACACACGGGTTGCTGAAGCCAGTTGAGAAGGTGTGTGTGTGTGTGTGTGTGTGTGTGTGTGTGTGTGTGTGTGTGTGTGTTGTCTACTCCAGAAGAAAGCCTTTTGGCTGAAAGCTGTCTTGTTTAACATTTTGTGTGTGTGTGTGTGTGTGTGTGTAATCCAGACAAATGCCTCTTGGCTGAAAGATTACTAGTTTAGCAGTCCTTTTGTTGTGCCTCTCTGCGACTCAACATCTCCACTGCATGGTGAGTAGCAATCTATTCTTTTCATAATATTAACATTATTCCATTTGGATTTTCCATTACTAAATTAATGTTAGCTAGATTTACAAGTAATTGTATTTTTAAGGAAAATCTTAGACAATAGCAACAATCTTGTGTCAACCAACCAAAGTATCCACCTGTATAACACAAGGAGAAAGCAGGACATACATGTTCAACATGCACACACAACACTAAAACAGAATGGACCACTGCAAACTGGAAACAGACAAAACAATAAATGACACTTCAAAATTTAAAACTGCTGTCCATAATGCAAAAATGTTATTACAGTATAGATGAATATCTCGAAATATAAAAATTTAGTGCCAAGGTTAAATATAATGTATGGAAGCTTAACCTTCAGTTGTGATAATATTAAGCCTAAATCAATGTAAATTCTTGATGATTTAAAAACGTGTACTGTAAATCACAATGACTTGTCCAATATCACATTGTATACCTTGTACAACAAATGATCAAAAGGACCAATAAAAATGTAATGTAATAATCTTGAGCAGTGGAGGCCAAATTAACTGCCAGATGAACTACAGGAATAACAATTCATTCATCTTATCTCCAGTTCATTAAAGCAGTGCCTAAATTATTTTAAAACTTTGACATATATAGAACACATTGCACTTTCTTTGGTAGGGGCAGATCATTTCTCTCTTTAATAGAATACCCACAATATATATAATTGTTTCTGAAGTAGTAGGCTGATCACACAGAGAGAAAGGTTCAACAGATCTTTACTGGGTGTACACGAGTCAAGTTCTTAAGAAACTCAATATTTAGTTAAGTAGTTTTAAGAAATGATTTGAAAGTCAAAAGCATGAAAGCCAACTGTGACAACTGATAAGATAACATAACTTCCACTGAAAGCAAGTTCAGAAATCACTGCAAGTGCATGGGAAACATACTTCAAAAACTGATATGGATTTTCCAAGTTTCTGCTACCTGCTTTTGACTGGGCTAGTAATTTACCAGTTACAGGCTAGTAATTTATCAGTTACATAAACTAAGAATGGATTGAATATGTAAGACACATTACAATACTATGCAGAGAATCTGTCCAATAACATGAAGAAATCTACTAAGTGACAAGTGTTGTTAAATGGACCACACAACACACTGCAGTAAATTGACAATGTGAAGAGAAAGTAAAATGTGTAATAAACAAATTTTGCCAGATGATAACTGGATATAAATTGAAAACAAAAGTGGTAGTCATGTGAATGTTTGAATCAAAATTGTATGTATTCGGAACTAATTATAAAATGCCTAGTAAAGACATAGCAAAACATTATGGAATACAGCACAACAGTTATTCAACTATCTTATAAATGTTTGCAAGAACAAAAAGTTAATAGCGGTTTTTGAATAGACACAAAATCATCATCTAAAGAGCTTGTAAAGGAGGTAAAATAAAGAGTGAAAAATCATAATGGTTTAATGAACTTTTTATTCATACAATTTAGACTACTGCAGCACAAAGCCTGAAACAGTTGGCTGTGAAGATTTTATCATGTAGTCTCTAATTACCGAACCTCCACTGGAAAGGTAAACAGTACACAGAAAGTTTTCAACCTCAAAAATGTCAGAAAAGGTCAGACAGTGGATGTAATTGAAAGCAGCTGCACCTCTATTAGAGGGAAAAAATACCCAGAGAAATGCTGAAAGAGACTTCAGAGAAGCCCAAACTGGTACAATCTATTGCAATAAAGAACTGGAAATGTCTCAAGAATACGGACAGGACAAAAATACCACATTAGAATAAAACTGTCTATAAAACAATGTAGAAAATATTGACACAACCACTACTCATTGTGTAATAAATGTAGAGATGATGATTTTTATGATTTTTTAAAACCATGGTCTAAACATATTTCACAATTCATCACACTGGAGAGAACACGGTTATCGGTGCTTGCATCATCTCCTTGAGGAGCATTTTGATTATGTGATCAAGAGAAATATTCTACAAGAACAATATTGCATTTCACATGCTACATATCACCTAGTGTGAAATGAGTTTGTATCTAACAGGAATTCTGAATCACAATTAATATGGTATGCATGGTACATGTTCAATGCTTCACTATTTTGTTTGAAGTGATTGTTGTTGTGGTCTTCAGTCCTGAGAATTGTTTGATGCAGCTCTCCATGCAACTCTATCTTGTGCAAGCTTCTTCATCTCCCAGTACTTACTGCAACATACATCCTTCTGAATCTGCTTAGTGTATTCATCTCTTGGTCTCCCTCTACGATTTTTACCCTCCACACTGCCCTCCAGTACTGAATTGGTGATCCCTTGCTGCCTCAGAACATGCACTACAAAACCGATCCTTTCTTGTAGTCAAGTTGTGCCACAAGCTCCTCTTCTCCCCAATTCTGTTCAATACCTCCTCGTTAGTTATGTGATCTACCCATTTAATCTTCAGCACTCTTCTGTAGCACCACATTTTGACAGCTTCTATTCTCTTCTTGTCCAAACTATTTATCGTCCATGTTTCACTTCCATATATGGCTACACTCCATACAAATACTTTCAGAAATGACTTCCTGACATTTAAATCTATACTTGATGTTAATAAATTTTTCTTCTTCAGAAACACTTTCCTTGCCACTGCCAGTTTATATCCTCTCTACTTCGACCATCATCAGTTATTTTGCTCCCCAAATAGCAAGCCTCATTTACTACTTTAAGTGTCTCATTTCCTAATCTAATTCCCTCAGCATCACCCGACTTAATTCGACTACATTACATTATCCTCGTTTTGCTTTTGTTGATGTTTGACTTATACCCACCTTTCAAGACACTGTCCATTCCGTTCAACTGCTCTTCCAAGTCCTTTGCTGTCTCTGACAGAATTACAATGTCATCGGCGAACCTCAAAGTTTTTATTTCTTCTCCATGAATTTTAATACCTACTCCTAATTTTTCTTTTGTTTCCTTTACTGCTTGCTCAATATACAGATTGAACAACATCGGGGAGAGGCTACAACCCTGTCTTACTCCCTTCCCAACCACTGCTTCCCTTTCATGTCCCTCGACTCTTATAACTGCCATCTGGTTTCTGTACAAATTGTAAATAGCCTTTCGCTCCCTGTATTTTACCCCTGCCACCTTTAGAATTAGAAAGAGAGTATTCCAGTCAACATTGTCAAAAGCTTTCTCTAAGTCTACAAATGCTAGAAAAGTAGGTTTGCCTTCCCTTAATCTTTCCTCTAAGATAAGTCGTAGGGTCAGCATTGCCTCACGTGTTCCAACGTTTCTGCAGAATCCAAACTGATCTTCCCCGAGGTCGGCTTCTACCACTTTTTCCATTCGTCTGTAAGGAATTCGCGTTAGTATTTTGCAGCTGTGACTTATTAAGCTGATAGTTCGGTAATTTTCACATTTGTCAACAACTGCTTTCTTTGGGATTGGAATTATAATATTCTTCTTGAAGTCTGAGGGAGTTTCGCCTGTCTCATACATCTTGCTCACGAGATGGTAGAGTTTTGTCAGGACTGACTCTCCCAAGGCTGTCAGTAGTTCTAATGGAATGTTGTCTACTCCCGGGGCCTTCTTTCGACTTACGTCTTTCAGTGCTCTGTCAAACTCTTCACACAGTATCATATCTCCCATTCCGTCTTCATCTACATCCTCTTCCATTTCCGTAATATTGTCCTCAAGAACATCACCCCTGTATAGAACCTCTATACTCCTTCCATCTTTCTGTTTTCCCTTCTTTGCTTAGAACTGGGTTTCCATCTGAGTTCTCAATATTCATGCAAGTGGTTCTCTTTTTCTCCAAACGTCTCTTCAATTTTCCTGTAGGCAGTATCTATCTTACCCCTCGTTAGATAAGCCTCTACATCCTTACATTTGTCCTCTAGCCATCTCTGCTTAGCCATTTTGCACTTCCTGTCGATCTGATTTTTGAGACGTTTGTATTCCTTTTTGCCTGCTTCACTTACTGCATTTTTGTATTTTCTCCTTTCATCAATTAAATTCAGTATCTCTTCTGTTACCCAAGGTTTTCTACTAGCCCTCATCTTTTTACCTACTTGATCCTCTGCTGCCTTCACTATTTCATTCCTCAAAGCTACCCATTCTTCTTCTACTGTATTTCTTTCCCCCATTCCTGTCAATTCTTCCCTTATGCTCTCCCTGAAACACTGTACAACCTCTGGTTCTTTCAGTTTACCCAGTTCCCATCTCCTTAAATTCCCACCTTTTTGCAGTTTCTTCAGTTTTAATCTACAGTTCATAACCAATAGATTGTGGTCAGAGTCCACATCTGCCCGTGGAAATGTCTTACAATTTAAAACCTGGTTCCTAAATCTCTGTCTTACCATTATATAATCTATCTGAAACCTTCTAGTATCTCCAGGGTTCTTCCATGTATACAACCTTCTTTCATGATTCTTGAACCAAGTGTTAGCTATGATTAATTATGCTCTGTGCAAAATTCTACCAGTGGCTTCCTCTTTCATTTCTTAGCCCCAATCCATATTCACCTACTACATTTAATTCTCTTCCTTTTCCTACTGTCGAATTCCAGTCACCCATGACTATTAAAATTTCGTCTCCCTTCACTACCTGAATAACTTCTTTTATCTCATAATACATTTCATCAATTTCTTCATGATCTGCAGAGCTAGTTGGCATATAAACTTGTACTACTGTAGTAGGCGTGGGCTTCATGTCTATCTTGGCCACAATAATGTGTTCACTATGCTGTTTGTAGTAGCTTACCTGCTCTCCTATTTTTTTATTCATTATTAAACCTACTCCTGCATTTCCCCTATTTGATTTTGTATTTATAACCCTGTATTCACCTGACCAAAAGTCTTGTTCCTCCTGCCACCGAACTTCACTAATTCCTACTATATCTAACTTGAACCTATCCATTTCCCTTTTTAAATTTTCTAACCTACCTGCCTGATTAAGGGATCTGACATTCCACACTCCAATCCATAGAACGCCAGTTTTCTTTCTCCTGATAACTATGTCCTCTTGAGTAATTCCCGCCCTGAGATCCGAATGGGGGACTATTTTACCTCCAGAATATTTTATCAAAGAGGACGCCATCATCATTTAATCATACAGTAGAGCTGCATGCCCTCAGGAAAAATTACGGCCGTAGTTTCCCCTTGCTTTCAGCCGTTCGCAGTACCACAACAGCAAGGCCGTTTTGGTTAGTGTTACAGGGCCAGATCAGTCAATCATCCAGACTGTTGCCACAGCAACTACTGAAAAGGCTGCTGCCCCTCTTCAGGAACCACACGTTTGTCTGGCCTCTCAACAGATACCCCTCCGTTGTGGTTGCACCTACGGTACAGCTATCTGTATCGCTGAGGCACGCAAGCCTCCCCACCATGGCAAGGACCATGGTTCATGGGGGGAGGTATTTACTATTTACACAAAATGTCAGTGTAGGCTTCAGTTTAGAAGTCTAGTGCTTGGCATTTTCCCTGCAACACCTGCACGCAACCCCCACCACTACCACTCTCCCCACACCTGCGTTGTTGACTGCTCATCTACTGACCATGTTATTTTCTGCATGCACTCTACCATCCAGCAGTGGAGGTCAGAAACTAAAATTTGTCCTTTTTAATATTTCATTTGATATAACAGTCTAAAATCATTGGCAACAATCTTCACAATCAAAGAACATGATGGACTTTTCTCAGCTCAGCCCAACTGAAGAAATGAATAATTCTTGTTTGTTTCATTTTGTTTTAGGGCGCATAAAACAACTGGGGTCATACGCGCCCGAGTCAAAACTATAGAACACAAACACAGAGAGGAAGGAAACAACGATACGTCAGTCCCAACGGATAGAATAGGAGACAGCTAAAAAGAGGCATGTAGAAAGAGGGCTAAAAAACACAATACATACAAAAATGGAAGTCCGTAACTAAAAATTAAATGGCCTTCGCCTTACTGCTTCGGTGGATAAAAAGTAAAAAGCGGTAGACAGCCCGCGCCTCATTCACTAAAACAACGGATAAATTACAAGGCAAAGCCAAGATGGAACATAAATTAGTAAAAAAAAAAAAAGGGCATTCCAGCAGGAAGTGGCAGACATTGAAAATTTGGGCTCAATGCATACAAAGAGGTGGGGTAGTGCCACTGAGCAAATGATGATGGCTAAAAAGGCAGTGCCCAATACACAGCTGAGTTAAAATAATCTCCTCCCGATGGGGCGGTCGAGAGGAGGTCGTCCAAGAAGCCAGGAGAGGCTTAATAAGTTGAAAGTTATTCCTGTGAAGGAAGGACCATTGGCGATGCCAAAGGGACACCACCTCCTGACAGACAGCAACACAGAGATCATCAGAGGGAATATAGGTAGTCGTGGGCTGAGGTACGAGGACTGCAGCCTCGTTTCCTGGCAGACCAACATGACCAGAGACCCACAGAAACATGCCATTGGCTCCACCAAGAGTGAGCGAGTAACAGTTTTCCTGGGCCCGCTGCACTAAGGGATGAACAGTGTACAGCGCACAGAGACTTTGGTGGGCGCTGAGTGAGTCTGAGCAGAGAACACAATTGGGAAGGCTGCAAGAGAGAGGTGCTGCATCATCTGAATGTGGATGGCGTCTGGCCCTGGGGCAGAGGATCGGGACGAACTGAGAGCATGATCTAGCTCCCTCATAGTAAAGGAAGCATTGTAGCACTCATGGTTCTGAGAAGAGAAGGGTATCATCTGAATCTCCTTCACTCGTTTCTGATGGATGAAGGCAGGGTGATAGTGGGAAGAGCTCGAAACTTCTGCAAAATGGTGGCCCAAGGTGTTGGAGATAGCAGTAGGGTCCACGATGACATCATCAGCCGCTGTCAAGACAGAAATTGGGGAATGTCCTTCATGGAGCGAGTGGTAACAAGAACAGAACTATAGATGCCAGACACAAGAACACAAGGTTTGTGACTAGCCAGTAACTTGTGAGCTACTGGGTAAGGCACTTTTTCCTTTACCCGTATCTCTTGAATGGCCCACTCATCTAGATAAATGGGACAATCCCGAGAGGAGGCGATATGGCCGCTATTGCAGTTGATACAGTGGGGAGAAGGAAGCAGACATTTGCCCTCGTGCATCCCTGCCACAGGTTACGCATTTGGCTGGGTGTCAACAAGATGTTCGAGTGTGGTTGAATCAATGACACTGGTAACAGGGCATCAGATTCGGAATGTATGGCAAGACTGTGATAATTTTATAGCTTGCTCTGATCTTGGATGGCAGCACCACCCTGCCAAAGACGAGGAAAAGAGTGCGAGTGGGCACCAAGGAGGAATCGACCTTCTTCATTACACGATGGACAGCAATGACACTCTGATCAGAGAGGTAAGACTGTATTTCAGCCTCAGTTAGACCATCAACTAGCCTGGTGCAAATTACACCACCGAAAGAATTCAAAGTTCTATGTGCCTCGACACGAACACGATAACTGTGGAGAAGCGAGTCAGCAAGCAGTTGTGTTTGAGAGTCAGAAGCTGTCCCCAAAAGAAGAGTGTCATTCTGTATACGGGAGCAGGATTTGACAGGGCCAGCAATTGCATCAACACCTTTCTGGATAAAAAACGGATTGATCGTGGTGAAGGACCGACCGTCTTCAGTATGTGAGACCACAAGGAACTGTGGTGCAGTGAGAAGGATCTCTGAATCATTAGCCTCATAACGTTTACGTTTTGCAGACGTTGAGTGGAAAGATGATTGACTCATAGCAAGGAAATCCCCCATGACTGCCACCATCTCCGTTGGTGAACTTCTTCCAACTGGGGGACCCCTTCACAAGGGGGCACACCCGCCTTAGGTGATTGACCTCAGGTCACACCTCCTGAACACCTGACGGAGGGGCCAACCGACAATTTGGGATGGTTACAGCTCAGGCAGTCACCCCTCTCTGGGCCTGGCCTGTACCAGGGAATATGTGCGAACCCTACCTACCGACCCAGTGCTGGGAATTACGCATTACACAGTCACCTGTTACGCGGCCTTCAGGAGTGTACAGCGAGGAATAAGAAAAAAGAAGGTCCTCGAACACCGAAGTGGAGGAACGAGAGGAGAAGGGAAACAAAAAAAAGGAAAAGGGAGCCAAAAATAAAGTATAGACTGTTCGCATGTCAGCAACAGAATGAAGAACATTCCCAATAATACCACAGACATGTTTCCCAAGGGAGGGGAACAACAATAGCTAGAGGATAGACATGCAGCACGTAAGGGAAAAAGTGCAGCAGAGGCTGGGGGCCCGTGGTAGCCAAGCACGAACCCGCCAAAGAGTGACGAGCCCCCTGGGGCGAATCATTCTTGTTATTTTCATGAAACTCTTCTCCTGTATGATCTCTGAAAAACATGTCCGACCAAGTGTTGCAATGCTGCTGTTCCCTATTAGTTCCAGTCTACTGTTGGTATGAGACAATTATGAGGTCCTTTCACTATTATTTAAGATGAGACCACTGTACTATAAAGATTACAGAAGCAATCACTGACAGTATGCAGACAGAAGAGCTGAAGAAGGAAGTTTCTCTGCCCACCATTGCTATCAGTATTAAATCTCTCTTTTATAAATATTTTCTTATTCAATATAATTAACTTACCACAATTTTTACATACTTTCAAATTTAATTCAAAGTAGAAAGCCACTCAGTGTTGATGCTTACCTACTGAACAGTAAGTTACTTTACATGTAATGTTATCCCTTGTTATCTTGGCATCATCCTTTGGTGGATCCACCAAAGTTTGGCAAACTAGGCACACAGTCAGATAAATCCGTACACATTTACTGGTATTTGCCTGTAAATGAAAACAAACTAGTTAGGGTACAACACATACACGAGAACTGTGAACAATGAATTACCCCATGACTTGAATATTCCCTGACAAAACTGAATCTTTGATGGCTTTAGACAGATAGTGCTAGCATATTAAAAAGTTTGTAAATATATAAACTCTCTCATGAGAATTGTTTATTTAAAAAGCATATTACAATGAAAAACTTCCATCAAAGAATACGAGTACATTGCTCAAGTCCTAGATGTTACAAAAGGTACACAGTCAGAGCCTTTTGCAGAAGAGGTCAACGATTTTGCAGGTCACTGTGACCAGAATGTCACTAATTTCTTGTATTGCATTCATTATTTCCTTATGAATATCATTATGACACTGTCAATTGTAAAACACAAAAATTCTGTGCAAACATTAATTTATGTAGATGAGTACATTAATAAAAGCTATCTGTAATTAACTGCTATATGATCACCAGATGCATTTCTTGATTTCACAGAAAAGAAGTGTTGGTGATGAAAGGCAAGTGTAAGATTGTGATCTGTTCACCACAATGCATTTCATCCTCGTAATCTTTGGTCAAGTGTGCCATGCTAAATCTGCCAGCCAGTTGTGATGGAACTGCAATTGCAATTAAAGTTACACCTTCTTTGTAATTTTGTAGTGGAGACAATATAGCACTGTGTTAAGTATAATGAAAAAGATTAAACAATACCCAGTGTAGCACAGCTGAAAAAATTTCCAAGAATCATAATTGGGGTTGTGAAAAAATTTAAAAGTTGGCACAAATAAAAATTTTGAGAATCTCATGCATTGAATGTGACGGTCCCAACCATTTTTGAGTTGCAAGTGACTGTAGGTTCTCTGCATGCAGAGCACAAATAGACACAAAGCTAGAAAGAAATTAACATTATTCCAGAAAGTTTGAGCTAATGATAACAGTAATGTGTTGGAATACACTGGAATTAGAGAGAGAGAGAGAGAGAGAGAGAGAGAGAGAAGGATATGAAAAAAATAAAACATTAAAAACCATCCAAGATCACCTTTTTTATCTTCAGGTCTTAAAATCTTTTTGTTGTAAAACATATTCATTTTATGCTGACCTAATGAGGGTTGCCACAAGTTTCCCCAAGTGAAATTCCCTGATATTTCCCTAATTTCCAGATAAGTTTTAGCATTTTTCCCTCACAAATTTTGAGATCTCAAGGGCAATTTAAGACGTAAGTTGACAATCTGTCTTTGCAGCTATGGCACAAGAAACAATGGTGCAAATGAGGAAATATCTAAAAAAGACTTGCAAGCAGATGGTGTTTCCTGGCGCGAGCAAAAATCTTAAGTACTAATATCAACATCTTTTATAATGAACTATTGTTAGATGGAGGAAGCAAGCTAAATGGTGTACTTGTTTCATTATAACCACTGATGTTATTTTATTTCAATAAAACAAAGCACATTTGGTGACAAGATATGCATTTCTTTGGAGTTCGCAAGACAGATTTAAAATATCTTCACTGATTTGAGAAGTAACCTCAGAAAAAAGTAGGCCTCTTGGAAGAAGTGTACATGGTGTGGAAGAATTGTGTAAACCAACACTGTAGCCGAACGCCAATGAAATGTTTGTTCTACTATGTTTGTTACTGTCAGTTATTGCCCGCTGTGTTATATCTATTATTTTACAGGTATTGTATGATTTTTCTTTTGAGAAATATATTAGTACATAGAATAGAAACCACCAGCGACTGAGAATTCTCTTCTTGTCATCCATACTTTCTATACGCCACACACACACACACACACACACACAGACAGACTTGGCCTGAGAGAGATCGGTGTGACTAGATCTGACCGGCAGGGCCTGCACATTAGTGGAACTGAATGGCTTCAGATTGGCAGGCCCGATCCATTACAGATACCTGCAGAATGGCCTGCAGTTTTGGCCGGTCACAGAAATCCATTGGTGTGGCCGGTTATTCACAAGCCACAGACAGAATGTTGATCAAATGAGACCACAGTGATCAATCCATGCAACAGATAACTTGTTCAAATACTGCGAGAATCAATAATAGTGAGGATAGGTAACAACTCACAGTAAAGATGATTGCTGAGCCGCAGACAGGCACATAGAAAAGGCAATCACGATATCACAATTAAATTTTCATCCACAGCTTTTGTCAGAAAGAGAGCACATACACATTCACACAATCACTCAGGCACTGATGCACACATGATCACCGTCTCCTTCCGCTGTGTCTACAGTCTCTGAGAATCAGATCCAAAAAACCACTCCTCATGCTTCCCTGCCTCTCGTCAGCAGCTGCTAGGCAAGCAGCAAGAAGTGGTGGCAGCACTTACTGTAAGTTGAGGGGAGTGGTAGAAAGGGGGGAAGTAGCAGTAACGAGGGAGTAGGGAAGAGGCAAACATACTCAGCTGGACCCAGCCAGCAATGATGCATGGCATATCAATAAACATACCATTTCATCTAATGACACAAATTTTTTTTTTTGTTTGCAAATTTCTGTGAAGAAAATAAATTCCTCAGATCTTTAACAAAGCTGTAATTGTCTACAATACACTACAGAGATGTGGTGATAAGTCAATAGTCTTCCCATTTCCCCAGCTCCTCTGTTGTGCAGTAAAGTAGATGATACATTTGTAACAGACATGAGTAGTGTGGCAATGCTCTAAGACAACTTTAGCACATTACATGGAGGGTGAGGGGTGAGGATGAGGTGTGTGTGTGTGTGTGTGTGTGTGTGTGTGTGTGTGTGTGTGTGTGTGTGTGTGATGTTCTGCCATAATGCACAATTGCAATGTGAATTTGGAAGTTTGAAGAGTCAAGAATAGCTCAGAAGAAACAGCTATTGGCACCAAACGGTCTGCATGTACGCCTGCCATCGAAAAGACTCATATTCATTCAGTTTGAAAACTTGCATAGTCTGTGCAGTTCTTGCATTAGCATGCTCAAAGAATAATCCATTCGCTTTAATTTTATCCGTAAGAACTTTACATGGTACAAGCAATTGTTCCATCAAGTCTGTAATTCAATATGTCTGGATGTCCAATGACCAAGCTTTTTTCAATTCACTTCAGTGGTTACATGGAAAAGCTGGACTTCTATCACTAGGCTCAAGGAAACCCTGCGCATCTTCACCGACTTACATTACACAATACGAAAACAACCATTATGGGTTGCAGTGTCATATTGTAAGGTAAAAGGTCCTTGTTTTTAACGATGAATGAGGCACTGCCGTCACTGTGATTACTGAACATTATGTCAACATGGTACAGCCATTTCTGGCTCCAAGACTCCATACATAACTAAATTTTGGGATTCAGCACACCTGTTTCATAAGGACCTAGTTCAGTGCCAGTCTATAGCAGTAGTATAACATCTGTTTGGAGATCACATAGTTTCCAGGAACACTAAAATCACTTTTCCATCCTGGTCTGCAGAATTCTATGTTCGACAGTGTAGTGTCAACGAGCAAGGGGAGCACACAGACATGTGGCAGAACTGAAGTATGTCACTTTCCTCCAATGCATACGGTAGCTGATGTTCAAGATCAGCCTCTCCACTACTTGTCCCCTGTATCACGTTACAAAGGAGCAAATGGAAGTAATCATAAGTGAATGAGAATCTGCGAACAATTTCATAGCTTATGAATGCTATGTTATTACTTTTATGGTGCTAATAATTAGCACACAAGATACAACACTACACAGTTAGAGACACAACACAAAACTTTGTACTACGAGAGGACTATTTTATATGGTGAGTGGCTTATTTAAGGACATAAGTACAATGGCATAGGAAAGGAAGAGTTTAGGTTTCTCAATTTGTACATACACATACATAGCGTACTTGAAACTAAATTGCAATTCCAGATTTTCTTCGTATTAGTCCAAAACTTTGTATATATGTCGGCTGATACTTTTTGCTGGATTCTCATACAATTGCAGAGGAATTTAAAAGCAGAACACTCATTACACAGATGACTAACATAACATGAAGAAAGGCTAGAATTTACTCTCTTGTTAATAGCAACTGGACACATTTACGTCAGTGATTGTTTCATATTCCAATAGTTGCAGTGACATACATGAAGCACCTAAGAATTTTATTAAAATATTGTAAGGAAGATAATGGCAATATAATATGATTAATTAAATGTGAAATATTCATGCGACCTGTAACACAGGCTACTTGATACAATCTACTATACATGTTAGTCGGTTACAGGACAGCAGTGCTAACATCAGCCACGTAATTACGAGGGCTATTCAGAAAGTACGGAATGTTTTGGCATTTAAAAAGAAAAACAAAGTATAAGAAATACATTTTATTATAAAAATCTGAAAGAGCGACTGACATACTACTTTTCCACATAGTCTTAAAACACATTGAGGCACTTATCATAGCAGTGGACAAGCTTCGAAAGACCTTTGTTGTAAAATTCTGCCGCCTGAGACTTCAGCCAGTGCGTCACACCCACCTGGAGTTCTGCGTTGTCATCAAAGTGCTGCGGTGCAAGCCAGTTCTTCATCTTGGGAAACAAGTGGAAGTTGCTTGGTGCAAGATCAGGGCTGCAGGGTGGATGAGGGAAAATATCCCATTTGAATGAATTAATGAGTTCTTTAGTGTGGTTTGCTGCGTGAGGTCGAGCATTGTTGTGCAAAAACAAAATTTTGGACGTCAAGCTTTCCTCGACATTTATTTTGAACTGCTCTTCTAAGGTTGTGCAAAGTTTGACAGTACTGGGCAGAATTTATGGTTACTCTACATTCGAGAAAATCAATAAGAAGCACACTTTGCATATCCCAAAACAATGTCGCCATCAACTTCCTTGCTGACAGTTTGCAAACATTTTCTTGGTTTTTGGGGGGGACCTTGTGTGCCCCCACTCCATGGACTGTAATTTTGTCTCGCAATTGACATGTTTCATCCAAGTCTCATCACTGGTTACCATTTGACCCAGTAATGAACACCATGTTTGTGGTAGGCCTCCAGAAAAGTCAATGTTGCCCCCATTCGCTGTTCTCTGTGGTGCTCTGTAAGCATTTTGGGCACCCATCGTGCACAAAATTTGTGGTAGCCTAGCTTTTGAGTGACAATTTCGAACAACGAAGTCCGTGAAACTAGTGGAAAACAAAGCGAAAGCTCCATTATTATGAAGCGACGGTTTTCACGAATCGTTTCATCAACTTTAGCAACAAGATCGTCAGTCACAAAGCTCACGTGTCCACTTTTCTCTTCACGATGAACATTGCATGGGTTCAGCCATTTTTGAACCAAATGCACCGCTTCTGGATGGAACACTCACTCATTACGTTGTTTCCATACACTCTGCACAGTTCACAATAAATTTCTATAGATTATAGAGCACAGCAATCAGTCATCCTTTTTTCGTAGGTTTTATTACACAAATCATCATTGATAATGGCTAGGCACTAGCCGAAATTTGGATTTGCGTAATAAAACCTAGAGAGAGAGAGAGAGGAGGGGGTGGGGGGGGGGGGGGGGGGGGGGACTGATTGCTGTGCTCTATAATTTATAAATCACATAACAGTCACTGAGTGCACCCATTTCCCAATGGAAGATAACCTGATGAAATTTCTATAGGTTTTAGGTTTTTTTCCAACAAAAACTGTATCACAGACCACACCTCACAACTGGTGGGATTTTCAATTGCTGCACACATTTCAAATTTCAATACCGAAAAAACCAGATGCGCAGAGACATTCCCAGTCACGGATGGAGGCCGACTGAGCTGCTGAGCACGCACATACCAAAATATACGCGATCAGCGCGTGCCTAGAGGCGTCAGACAGAAATGGTGTCAGGTATGGCAAGGGGTTACTTGTGGCAGCATGCAGGGATGTGGTGGGGAGAGGGTGCACAGCTACGTGCAGATGGGACATTAGATGGACGACAGAGGGAGCCTCATTAAAAGTTTGCAGGCCAACATCAACATACTGCTACAACAGTTTACTGTTGAACATCTACAAGCAGTAAAAATTAACCACACAGTTCTTGCCGCATATTATGGTAAGTATTGAACAGACACTGTCTTTATTTTAGCACACGGCCAATTACACACGTCATGGTAAAGAGGATGTATTGTTGTTGATCTAACCAATGCAGCCTCCTTGTCTGAAATTCGGCCGTATACTGACTGTCTCGGAACCAAAAATCGGGCCCTTATATTTATAATCATAATAATAGGCACTGGAACTGCACATTGTTTGATGTTTACTTTTCAGAAATTACAATTAAAAATTAACTCATTCAGGGTGTATACATTATTGTTGTTGTTGTTGTTGTGGTCTTCAGTCCTGAGACTGGTTTGATGCAGCTCTCCATGCTACTCTATCCTGTGCAAGCTTCTTCATCTCCCAGTACTTACTGCAACCTACGCCCTTCTGAATCTGCTTAGTGTTTTCATCTCTTGGTCTCCCTCTACGATTTTTACCCTCCACGCTGCCCTCCAATGCTAAATTTGTGATCCCTTGATGCCTCAGAATATGTCCTACCATCTGGTCCCTTCTTCTTGTCAAGTTGTGCCACAAACTCCTCTTCTCCCCAATTCTGTTCAATACCTCCTCATTAGTTATGTGATCTACCCATCTAATCTTCAGCATTCTTCTGTAGGACCACATTTTGAAAGCTTCTATTCTCTTCTTGTCCAAACTATTTATTGTCCATGTTTCACTTCCATATATGGCTACACTCCATACAAATACTTTCAGAAACGACTTCCTGACACTTAAATCTATACTCGATGTGGTGTATACATGGAGAAGGAAAAAAATTCCTGGATTTTTCCCGGATTTCCTGGTTGAAAATACACTTTCTCCTGAGTGAAAATACATTTTTTCTGTGTTAAGTGACAGTAAACTTTTCCACGGCTCTGTAAAACTTATCAATCCTCTGATGCCTTATGGTTTTATACACAGAAGTAGAATTTCCCGGCACTTTAGAAAATGAAACTCAGGGGAAAAAAAACATGTTTTGGAAAGATCTTTGATGTGCAGCAACATGTATGCTGCAAATTTTCGTGTTATGAAGGTATAAATTTCAATTCCATCAAACACCGCATGTTACTTTCCGAAGCATTGAAATCGAGATTGTGACGCGCTTTTGTAAGCCAGTCACAGCTCATGTCACATGATCTCGCCAGCTAATGACAGCATAGGACACGTGATGTAGTAAGCCAATAGCAAGATCACTCTTAAATAGGGTGAAGAAACAAATAAGAAAAGGTAATGATTTAAGTTAATAGATGTATTGCTGCTAGAAGAAAAGCAAAGCTTTCACATATAATATTGGTCTGGAAGATTAATAAGGTGCAAGAGACGCTAAGCTTCCCCATATAACATTGATCTTTTTTGACTTTAAGATACATCACATAAATGTGCCAGTAACATTTTTAATAACGACGTAAATGTCTGATCTTCTGGGATCGAAATTCTTCTAGAGGGTCGTCCACAAAGAGCTGTTTTTTAAATGAGAGTCAAACGCTCTGTGATTTAAGAAATTCGTCGTACATTCTCGCACATAATTCATCTTGCATACAAGGAAATTTACTTTGAAAGTAAAGCTTTTCAAGACACCATTCGCAATATTTTCCCCTGACCTGTTAGAAATTGATTCGTTTCAGCAGTTGCCAGAGAGCGCCAGATAACAGGCATCATTGCGCTTGCGCAGCTACGATGACGCAGGAAGCCCGTATGTTTGTACATGTAAAACATTGAGATCTTGTATTAAAACGAATCTACTGTAAACAGCTGCCACGTCATGCTCATCGGAAGCAATTTGTTGTTAAGAAGCATTGCATAGTCTTCATAAAGGCTTTGACACACTTTGCTGTTGGCAGACGCTTGTATGAGCACTGTGTTACGTTGTTGTATATGGTGCATTTCCTTTGCGACTTAAGTTTTACTTTCGTTTTTTGTCTCTCGTTCATGTTTTGTTGCTGCAGTATTATTCTGCTTCATAGAGTAATATTCTTTGTTAGAGTATTGGATCTTAGCAGCCAAAATCACAAAAATTTAACTGAAAACTAAAACAATGAAAAATTCCCGTAATTCTAAAAAATTTCCAGATTTTTCCGGGTTTTCTCCCGGATGAAAAAATTCCTGGTTTCTTCCCGGATCTCCCGGGGCGTATACACCCTGTCATTAAATTAACTGAATACATCAAAAAATTCCGTCTTTTTAACAGTTTCTTCTATTACAAGAGTTAGGCCAAATTATTTGTTTAAATGATGAAATTAATGGATATAGTTATGCAAAGAATACTTTGGACAAAACTGGTAATTACTTTGGAATTAAGAGCTAGCTTTGCTAACATGTTTTTGAATAGAGCCAAATAAATACTTAAAGAATGCTATTAGTTGTTCCTCCAAATGTTTATACTTAGTACAGAATTTATATTTGTCTATAAGTTAACAACAGAATTTAAGTTATGAAACAATTACAGATTCCACCCTATAATGAAAGATACTAACTAGGAATAGTCAAAATAAATTAGAAAATCAATTACATACATAAAACTAAGCACAAAATAAGATCTGGTGCTATATTCTTTAAGAACGAGTGCCAACCTTTCTCTTTTGTGAGAATGCAGATTATACTCATGTATGTTAAAGGTAATTAGTTAAAAGTGAAAAAATGAATTTTAAGAAGGCAGATGGCAAAACAAGAGGGGAAAGTAAAAATATCCCAGCTTGCTTTGTCACAACGCACAGACTTGAAACACAGTCATGAACCTTTCCTCCAAAAACCTTAGTCCCACAGCAGTATCAATTCTTTTTAAAGGCCTTACTTTTTGCCCCACTTCAAATTCAATCATGCTGGACTCATTAAACACCTCCACTCCTTCTCCTGGTCCCTACAGTGGAAACACTTTTCCCCCACCAACCTTCCCAATCAGACTCCACCCAACCAATGCTGAACCCTGTCCGACTCAATTCAATCTCCATCTGAACGAGATCCACCTCCACTGCCCCAATTATACCCCGTTAACTTTCTAAATTTCTTGACCTCAAGCCTTGCCTCACCATCATTTTCCACATCCCTCAACACACAAACTAATCTCATATCCACCACCTAAAAACTGATACTATCTCATAATCCTACCATCTGACAAATGCTCCACCGTTTTGGTTTTGAGTCACATGGATTATCTGGCAGAAAGACTCCGCCAGCTGTCAGATTCATCAACCTACAAATCCTGCCACAGTTACAAAATTCCAGAAATCCAACATGATCTCCAGTCTCTCCCCACCCCTACCACTACCCGCACTCCTACCTTCTACACGCTTCCTTCAATCCATAAGCTAAAGCACTGAGGACGCCCCACTGTGGCCAGTTACTGTGCCCTCACTGAGAGAATTTCCGTTCTCATAGACAAACACCTTCAGCTTATTATCCGAAAACTACCCTCCTATATAAAAGATCCCGTAACCAGCATTATTCTTCGGAGAAGTAGGTTTTGGAGATCGACGGAGCTGGCAATCCAGAGATTGGCCGTGCAGATCAAGTAAGTCAACTGATGTGAAAGAGGTGTGAATTTTGCATGCAATCCAATTTCGCACCACACTCCAGGTCGTTTAAAGTGTGAGAACGTGGTGACCAGTGGAAAAGACTTCAAAAAACGGGAATTTTGAGAGGAAATCGAAGCAGAAGATATGATGTGTTGCCATAGCAACCAGGTATAACAAGACAAGAGAACTGTTTCACGGAATTGGATTCTGCCTAAAAAGTTCAAAAGGCAAAAATTCATAAACATAACACAGCGAAAGACGTACGAAAGTAATAATGTTAAAAATACGGAAAGAAGACCTCGGCGTATTAGACTAAGATGAAATACGACAAGAATAATTCATTGAAGAAGATCTGGTGTGGGGAATAAGTGGCTCTCACTCACACCACGGGCACACAGTCATGGAAACTAGCCTAACTCTGACGATGCCGGCACCAGTCGCTGATCAGCAGTGCTGATTCCACATACGATCGCTGACGCTGAAACCAACATTCAACGCCTCCAGGGTCAGTGCAGTTCACCGGCGCTGATTACGCATCTGCTCACCAACGCAGCTAGAACTCTACACCGGGTGAGGGCAAAACAATAATTGTTTGAGAAGAAACTGTTGAATAATAGACTGTTAGTATAGTTATTATACTCGATGCAGAATTTTTTTGATGATCACTAGATCAAAAACTAACAGAAATATGGATAAAACACAGAGAATTGGGGAAACTTCAAAACCAGCCATGGCAATGAAAGCAAGTAAGGAGGTGCCAGACTGGTCTGAATTAGCGAATTTGACCGAAACTTTAAATAATAAAATAGATAACCAAAGTGCAGAGTCAGCAGCTTTATGAAAGGAACTAAATGCAGCTTTAAATGATCAAAGTTTTAAATTAGACCCAGTAAATACTCAACTAAATGATAAAACAGATGACAAGCGTACTTCTTTGAGAAATGAAATAAGTGAGACTTTAAATGCCAAACTAGAAGCCCATTTAAATGAAACTTTAAATTCTCGATTGGATGATCAAAATACAACTTTAAATGCTCAAAGTTTTAAATTAGATTCAGTGAATACTCAAATAATAAATTGGATGTTCAGAATGAAATTTTAGGATTGTTAAGTGCTAAGGTAGATTAACAAAGTAAAGACTTTAGTAATTTATGTGAAGGTATGGGAAATCTGAAGACTGAATTTGATGCTTTAACTACTACAGTACAAAATTTTAAAATAGATTTGAAAGAGGAATTAACTATGTCGTTAAGCGGTCATGTAAACCACCTGTTCACTGACTTTAGTCAGACACAGAATAACCAATTTCAGGACTTAGCTAAAAAATTAGAATTGGATATTGAAGATAAATATAATAATGTAGAAACTGAACTTAGCGAAAAATTAGGATCATTTCAAAGTGTATGTAATGTTACGTTTGAGGCTGTAAGATATAGTTTGCACACTTTAAGAGAGAATGTTGAGAAGCAGGACAAATTATTACCAATAGTGCAACCGCAAATTGCAGGCGTCAATACTCGGGCAGATAACGTGGAACGAAACTTTAAAGAGAAATTAGCAGATTCAGATATGATAAAGGTAAGTAGCCTGGAGGAACAGGTAGATGAAATGAAAGACCGAAAAGTGGCCGTGAGAGTAACCTCTGACAACGTGTCTACAAATTTGTCTTCTGCACTTAACGATACCAAGAGAGGTATAGATAATTTATGGAAGGAATTCAAACTTATTCAGGACAAAGTAGATAACAGGGTGACTTCTCCTAATGCGGTATTAACTAGTGAGGTAATGACAGATTTACAATGGGGAGCCAATTCAGGGTTATCTAGGCAATTCCCTAAGTTTAAGCGAGACAGGGAAGTACACCTTACCCATTTTTTTAAAAAAAGGTTCAACCAAGCCTGGCCCAAGAACCGGGAGGATTCAAAAAAATTTGAGTTTGCTGTGGGGTATCTATTAGGGGAAGTCTCAGAGTGGGGTACGGTAAACATTGAAAACTATTCCTCTTGGGAAGATTTTCAAAAGAAGCTTAAAGAGAAGTATTGGTCAGCAAGTGATCAGGAAAAACTGTTATCGGATTTCTGGGACCCAAAGTATTACAGTAATACGTGGGGAACAATGAGAAAGTATTTCGACTGGCATTTAACACGAGCGAAATAGAGAGATAAGCCGATGGAGGTAGAGCGGTTAGTTCGAATTTTAATATGAAGATTGCCCATTTATGCGAGGAAGGATATATTATGTAGGGGGTGGAAAATCCTTCGTGGACGCACTGGATACCTTAAACAAGGACCACAACGAGAGCGTACACCAAAACAAAAATCAGAATTACAAAATAATTAGTAATAATAAAATTAAAAGACATGTGGCCAACTTAGCTAGAGTACACCAGTGTAGCAGGAATAATAGCAACGACAATTATCAGAAGAAGCATCCGCATTTGAATTTAGGTCCAGTAACTTCGCAGGAATTTGTGCCAAGTAATAATATAGCCCTACCCCAGTGAACCATTGACCTTGCCATTGGTGGGGAGGCTTCCGTGCCTCAGCGATACAGATGGCCCTACCGTAGGTGCAACCACAATGGGGGGTATCTGTTGAAAGGCCAGACAAACGTGTGGTTCCTGAAGAGGGGCAGCAGCCTTCTCAGTAGTTGCAGGGGCAACAGTCTGGATGATTGACTGATCTGGCCTTGCAACACTAACCAAAACGACCTTGCTGTACTGGTACTGCGAACGGCTGAAAGCAAGGGGAAACTACAGCCGTAATTTTTCCCGAGGGTATGCAGCTTTACTGTATGGTTAATTGATGATGGCGTCCTCTTGGGTAAAATATTTCGGAGGTAAAATAGTCCCCCATTCGGATCTCCGGGCGGGGACTACTCTGGAGGATGTCGTTATCAGGAGAAAGAAAACTGGCATTCTACGGATCGAAGTGTGGAATGTCAGATCCCTTAATCGGGCAGGTAGGTTAGAAAATTTAAAAAGGGAAATGGATAGGTTAAAGTTAGATATAGTGGGAATTAGTGAAGTTCGGTGGCAGGAGGAACAAGACTTTTGGTCAGGTGAATACAGGGTTATAAATACAAAATCAAATAGGGGTAATGCAGGAGTAGGTTAAATAATGAATAAAAAAAAAATAGGAGAGCGGGTAAGCTACTACCAACAGCATAGTGAATGCATTATTGTGGCCAAGATAGACACGAAGCCCATGCCTACTACAGTAGCACAAGTTTATATGCCAACTAGCTCTGCAGATGATGATGAAATTGATGAAATGTATGATGAGATAAAAGAAATTATTCAGGTAGTGAAGGGATATGAAAATTTAATAGTCATGGGTGACTGGAATTCGAGAGTAGGAAAAGGGAGAGAAGGAAGCAGAGTGGGTGAATATGGATTGGGGGAGAGAAATGAAAGAGGAACCGTCTGGTAGAATTTTGCACAGAGCATAAATTAATCATAGCTAACACTTGGTTCAAGAATCATAAAAGAAGGTTGTATACATGGACGAATCCTGGAGATAATAGAAGGTATCAGATATATTATATAATGGTAAGACAGAGATTTAGGAACCAGGTTTTAAAATGTGAGACATTTCCACGGGCAGATGTGGACTCTGACCACAATCTATTGGTTATGAACTGTAGATTAAAACTGAAAGAACTACAAAAAGGTGGGAATTTAAGGAGATGGGACCTGGATAAACTGACTAAACCAGAGGTTGTGCAGAGTTTCAGGGAGAGCATAAGGGAACAATTGACAGGAATGGGGGAAAGAAATACAGTAGAAGAAGAATGGGTAGCTTTGAGGGATGAAGTAGTGAAGGCAGCAGAGGATCAAGTAGGTAAAAAGACGAGGGCTAGTAGAAATCCTTGGGTAACAGAAGAAACATTGAATTTAATTGATGAAAGGAGAAAATATAAAAATGCAGTATATGAAACAAGCAAAAGGGAATACAAATGTCTCAAAAATGAGATCGACAGGAAGTGCAAAATGGCTAAGCAGGAATGGCTAGAGGACAAATGTAAGGATGTAGAGGCTTATCTAATTAGGGGTAAGATAGACACTGCCTACAGGAAAATTGAAGAGACGTTTGGAGAAAAGAGAGCTACTTGTATGAATATCAAGAGCTCAGATGGAAACCCAGTTCTAAGCAAAGAAGGGAAGGCAGAAAGGTGGAAGGAGTATATAGAGGGTCTATACAAGGGCGACGTACTTGAGGACAATATTATGGAAATGGAAGAGGATGCAGATGAAGATGAAATGGGAGATATGATACTGCGTGAAGAGTTTCATAGAGCACTGAAAGACCTGAGTCGAAACAGGGCCCCGGGAGTAGACAACATTCCATTAGAACTACTGACGGCCTTGGGAGAGCCAGTCCTGACAAAACTCTACCATCTCGTGAGCAAGATGTATGA
Organism: Schistocerca serialis cubense; assembly: GCF_023864345.2. Classification (NCBI taxonomy): domain Eukaryota; kingdom Metazoa; phylum Arthropoda; class Insecta; order Orthoptera; family Acrididae; genus Schistocerca; species Schistocerca serialis. The sequence continues at coordinate 722,512,216 of NC_064643.1, forward strand.
GACAGGCAAAACTCCCTCAGACTTCAAGAAGAATATAATAACTCCAATCCCAAAGAAAGCAGGTGTTGACAGATGTGAAAATTACCGAACTATCAGTTTAATAAGTTACAGCTGCAAAATACTAACGCGGATTATTTACAGACGAATGGAAAAACTGGTAGAAGCCGACCTCGGGGAAGATCAGTTTGGATTCCGCAGAAATATTGGAACACGTGAGGCAATACTGACCCTACGTCTTATCTTAGAAAATAGATTAAGGAAAGGCAAACCTACATTTCTAGCATTTGTAGACTTAGAGAAAGCTTTTGACAATGTTGACTGGAATACTCTTTTTCAAAGTCTAAAGGTGGCAGGGGTAAAATACAGGGAGCGAAAGGCTATTTACAATTTGTACAGAAACCAGATGGCAGTTATAAGAGTCGAGGGGCACGAAAGGGAAGCAGCGGTTGGGAAGGGAGTGAGACAGGGTTGTAGCCTGTCCCCGATGTTATTCAATCTGTGTATTGAGCAAGCAGTGAAGGAAACAAAAGAAAAATTTGGAGTAGGTATTAAAGTCCATGGAGAAGAAATAAAAACATTGAGGTTCGCTGATGACATTGTAATTCTGTCAGAGACAGAAAAGGACTTGGAAGAGCAGTTGAATGGAATGGACAGTGTCTTGAAAGGAGGATATAAGATGAACATCAACAAAAGCAAAACGAGGATAATGGAATGTAGTCGAATTAAGTCAGGTGATGCTGAGGGAATCAGATTAGGAAATGAGACACTTAAAGTAGTAAATGAGTTTTGCTATTTGGGGAGCAAAATAACTGATGATGGTCAAAGTAGAGAGGATATAAAATGTAGACTGGCAATGGCAAGGAAAGCGTTTCTGAAGAAGAGAAATTTGTTAACATCGAGTACAGATTTAAGTGTCAGGAAGTCGTTTCTGAAAGTATTTGTATGGAGTGTAGCCATGTACGGAAGTGAAACATGGACGATAAATAGTTTGGACAAGAAGAGTATAGAAGGTTTTGAGATGTGGTGCTACAGAAGAATGCTGAAGATTAGATGGGTAGATCACATAACTAATGAGGAGGATTGAATAGAATTGGGGAGAAGAGGAGTTTGTGGCACAACTTGACAAGAAGAAGGGACCGGTTGGTAGGACATGTTCTGAGGCATCAAGGGATCACAAATTTAGCATTGGAGGGCAGCGTGGAGAGTAAAAATCGTAGAGGGAGACCAAGAGATGAATACACTAAGCAGATTCAGAAGGATGTAGGTTTGCAGTAAGTACTGTGAGATGAAGAAGCTTGCACAGGAGAGAGAAGAATGGAGAGCTGCATCAAACCAGTCTCAGGTCTGAAGACAACAACAACAACAACAACAACAACAACAACAACAATAATATAGCACAAAGTGGTAACGTAGTATCCTGATTTGGTAACCAACCAGTCATTACTAGTAGAGATACATTAGGAGGCCTAGTTTATAAGTATGTTAATTTCACACACAAAATACCAACAAAAGAATGGTTGTTACTGAAAGAACCAAACCTGACTACCAATAATCCACAGCTAATAATAGTAGGAAACGTGGGAGACTTCTGAAGTTAACATATTTATAGATTCAGGGAGTGTGGTGTCACTCATTTCTAGTGTGTTCTTTAACTTATTACAAACTAAACATCACCTACCTCTGTTACCAGTAACTGGAGTGTACATAGTTGGTATAACAAGAGTGAAGAGCAAAATTGAGAAACACGAAACGCAGGTGTATTGCCACATTGGAAATAACATGTTTCGTCAGACATTTTTAATAGTAGAAAATATCATTAGAGATTTATTATTTGGTTTAGACTGGCTATTAGAATTGAAAGTCATTTTAAATTTTGAGGAGAAATCTTCTATGTTTTGGGAAAGGGGGCAGTAGATATTGGGTAAAGTTTGTGACAGAAAGCTACATTGGTAAACAAACAACTGAGAGTTAATGTCTGCGATTAACAGCTACAACACAACTGTCACCGGAGATCAATAATGTAGACCAATTACCATATAGGATTGACATACAAAACAAAATTAAAGAATCCGCAATATTAACCAAAGCACAAAAACTAGTTTTATATAGAATTCTAATTGAATATGCAGAAGTATTTTCCAATCGTCCCGGTAATATCAGTGATTACATATGCGTGTTTAAAATCAAAGATGACACCCCATTTTTCTGTAAGCCATATCCAATACCAGTAAGTTTGAAACAAGCAGTTAAGGAGGAAATTGACAAAATGATTGACAACAATATAATAGAACGTAGTCCTAGTGTCATAAATAACCCTTTAGTAGTGGTAAAAAAGGTCACAGAAAGTGTGCAACTAGTGCTACACATGCGTACATTGAATAAGCATACAGAAACAGAAAGAGAGAGACCAATTAACATCGATGAACTGTTATCCAAATTTGAGAAAGCAAGTTTTTTAGCACAATGGACCTGACTACTGGATATTGGCAAATTAGGTTACATCTGGCGTCAAAAAAGTATACAGCATTCCTGTTTGATGGTAAATCTTATCACTTCAGTGTTTTACCTTTTGGACTTCATGTCTCAGTATCAGTATTTGTATGTCCTCTGGACGAAGCATTAGGAAGAGATTTAGTGAAGGATTTAAATAATATATGCAGATGATATTCTCATAATCTCAGCTATCTGGGAAGAATATTGCCTAACACTGAGTAAGATCCCGAAAAAACTTAAGGAAAGCTGATCCAGTTGCTGTAGAGACCTTTGTAAACCTTATCAAGGAACAAGAGTGGCAAGATGTTTATAGCGCTGATACAGTAGATAATAAATATAATGCTTTTCTCAAGACTTTTCTCGTGCTCTTTGAAAGTTGCTTTCCGTTAGAACATTCAAAACAGGGTACTAGCACAAACAGGCAGCCTGGGTGGCTGACTAGAGGTTTAAGAATATCTTGTAGAACAAAGTGGCAATTATATCAAAATGTTAGAAACAGGCAAAATCTAAATGCAGCACCCCATTACAAACAGTATTGTAAGGTGCTTAAAAATGTTATCAGGAAGGCAAAAAGTATGTGGTATGCAGATAGAATAGCTAAGTCTCAGGATAAAATTAAAACCATATGGTCAGTCGTAAAGGAAGTAGCTGGTCTGCAGAGACAGGTTGAGGACATAGAATCAGTGCGTAGTGGGAATGTCCGTGTTACTGATAAGCCGCATATATGTACAGTATTTAATAATCACTTTCTGAATATAACAGGTGAACTAAATAGAAACCTAGTCCCAACAGGGAATCATATAGCGCTGTTGAAAAAAGTGTTCCGAGACTGTTACCTGAAATGCTCCTCCATGATACTGACAAGAGGGAGATTGAGTTAATAATTAAATCACTAAAGACCAAGAACTCTCATGGATATGACGGGGTATCTAGCAGAATACTGAAGTATTGTTCTATGTATGTTAGCCCAGTACTTAGCCATATCTGTAACTTTTCCTTTAGGAGTGGTCGGTTTCCTGACCGATTAAAGTACTCGGTAGGGAAGCCACTTTATAAAAAGGGAGACAGGGATAATGTTGACAATTTTAGACCTTTTTCTATGCCATCGGTGTTTGCTAAAGTTATCAAGACGGTTGTATATACAAGGTTACTGGAGCATTTAAATTCACATAATTTGCTGTCAAATGTATAGTTTGGTTTTAGAAATGGTTTAACAACTGAAAATGCTATATTCTCTTTTCTCTGTGAGGTTTTGGATGGATTAAATAAAAGGTTGCGAACGCTAGGTATTTTCTTTGATTTAACATAGGCTTTTGACTGTGTTGACAACAAAATATTACTGCAGAAGTTGGACCATTATGGAGTAAGGGGGGTAGCTTACAATTGGTTTGCCTCTTACTTTAAGAACAGAAAGCAGAAGGTAATTCTCCGCAATATTGAGAGTGGTAGTGATGTTCAGTCCCAATGGGGCACTGTTAAGTGGGGCGTTCCCCAAAGGTCGGTGCTGCGGCCACTGCTGTTTCTTATTTATATAAATGATATGTCTTCTAGTATTACAGGTGATTCAAAAATATTACTGTTTGCTGATGACACCAGCTTGGTAGTGAAGGATCTTTTATTTAATATTGAAACAGTTTCAAATAATGTAGTTCATGAAATAAGTTTGTGGCTTGTGGAAAATAATTTGATGCTAAATCACAGTAAGACTCAGTTTTTACAGTTTCTAACTCACAATTCAACAAGAACCGATATTTTGATCAGACAGAATGGGCATATTATAAGCGAGACAGAACAGTTCAAATTCCAAGGCGTTTGGATAGATAGTAATCTGTTGTGGAAAGCCCATGTTCAGGATTTTGTTCAGAAACTAAATGTTGCTTTATTTACCATTAGAACAGTATCTGAAATAAGTGACAATTCAACACGAAAAGTAGTCTACTTCGCTTATTTTCATACACTTATGTCGTATGGTATTATTTTTGGGGTAATTCTTCTGGTTCAAAAAGGGTATTTTTGGTTCAAAAACGGGCTGTTCGAGCTATATGTGGTGTAAGTTCGAGAACCTCTTGTCGACGCCTATTCAACAGTCTGGGAATTCTGACATTGCCCTCACAGTATATATTTTCCTTAATGTTGTCTGTTGTTTAAACTTCAGACTTATCGCCTGAATATGTTTTGTATATTTCATTTTATCTGTTTCTACTATCGTGTTATAATTCCATGTATTGACTCGTTCCATGACCATGGAGACTTGTCCTTAATTTGGTCCCACGGAACAATAAATAAATAAATAAATATATGGAACTAGACGGGATCCTGAGCGTATAAAAGCTATTAAAGAATGTCCACCCGCAAAAAACTTGAGACAGTTGAAGGGATTTATCTGAATGGCCAGGTACTATAGACGGTATGTTTGGGGACAAGAACTAAATGACACAAGAATTTTACGTTTGTTAAGAAAGGGAATACCGTGGTTTTGGGATCAAGAGGCAAATAATGTGTTTGAAAACATAAAAAGAGCACTTGTAGAAGCACCCATGTTGCATCATCTGAGTATGGGCGAACCATTTAAAATTGCAACCGAGCATCTGATTATGGGATTGTGGCAGAACTATTCCAATGAGAGTGGGGTGTAGATAGTGTAAATCACAACAGATCTATAGCTTTTGCTAGCAATAAGTCTTAATAAACATGAATTAAACTACAGAGCTACTGAAAAAGAACTGTTAGCAACAGTATGGAGTATCCAAAAATTCCAAACACTAGTATGGGGGTCAGAAATCCATATCTACACAGATCATCAAGCTCTATCATTTTTGATGAATAATTGTTTATTACATAGTAGATTAATGCAATGGATGTTGTTCCTACAAGAATATGACATTAGAGTACAGTCTGTAAAAGGTTCTGAGAATACTGTACCAGACGCTTTGTCTAGGTTACCTATAGGTATGGAAGAGTTGAAACGGACTGAAGGACCCAACGTAATTTTTGCAATTAATTTTCTGACAGGAGAGTATCCACACACCAGGGTACAAGAGGTGGCACAAAGAGTAACAGAGAACATACAACATGATCGTATGATTCGTCAAGTATTAATATCCACCTATAACCCATCCTCGAATCCATGTGAACAGATAATGAAAGAGATTGGGAAATTATGATGCACCTACTGCCATGAAAAACATACTTTATGGGCAACGGAGATCAAAGACTTTGAACTTATTTTAAATTAACTACCACATTTTTCAACGAGAATAACACCTTTAGAAGTAATAGGCAAACCCTTTGTAGGAGAACCTCTTATTAAATGTTTTATTTGGCCAGAACCGCCTATTGAAAATTATGAACTTAAACAAGAAAGGGTTTCTAAAAATTTAGTTGAAAAGGCAGAACAAAGAGTAAGTAAACATAAGGAGAAAGCAGTTGAACCTCAATACAAGGTCGATGACGTAGTTCTGGTAAAACAACATCTTCAGGGCTCTGCCCTGAAGAAGGAAAAACACAATTTTTTTCAAAAATATGAAGGACCTTACCAAGTACAAACGGTAATCCATCCCAAAGTATTATTTTTAGTAGAGCCTTTAACTGGATCAGAAAAAGGAAAATACAATGTTAAGGACATGAAGTTGTATATCGCCCAGGGACGTTAACATTCTGAGTCGTTCTGATCCTGAGTTGTTTTCGGTGTTTCTTCCAAGATAGTTTTCCTGCAATGAATTCTCTTCAAATCTTAAACTATTCTATAATCTATTCCTAAATCTTAAACTATCCTATAATCACATTATGTAGGAAACCAGATATGACAGTCAAGCAGAAAACTTAAGAGTCATGAATGAACATTGATCTCTGGAGAAATGAAACGAGTAGAATGTTATATTAGTGAAAAGTATGATATGACGGTACTATTTAAACAGAGTGATGTCAAGACGACATAAACTAAATAGAGAATTTTATGTGTGTATAAAAGATAATATAAAGAGACTAACTAGACAACTATTTTATAGTGGTGTATAGTTTTCTAATTGGTATAGAATATTTTATACCTTTTAAGAAATGTGATGTAAATGGGAGGGTTTGTATGATTTTTTGGGAGGGGTGGGTATTGTAGATTAAAACATGATTTACACCAACATATAAAAAATGGCCAACACAGCACACACCACACCTTTCAGACAACCCTCGCAAACAAGTGTGACTGGTTCTTCACAGTCTGCCAATCCATAGGGGTTGCTAAGATTTTCTTCAGGAACCTCAAGGGTGAAGGTGAGGCTGTCCATTCTGTAGGAGACAATTTAACATCATACCTCCTCCGGCTTCTCACTGTACCGGAGAGGTAGGGATCCTGGGGAAGGGGGATGGGAAGGGGTTCCTGTCTTTTGGGTTATATTCTCTCTCTTCTTTGATCTATGGGTCATTCTATATTTATTTACTCCATGTGATCTGATGGTACACAGTGTGTTGCAGATGTCGGAAAATATCAATTAACACTGTTAACACATATTAACATAGGCCTATAGTATCCTAATGTATTATATTGCTCAATGTTTTCAATTTAAAACAAATAGTAAGATTACTGTTCTAAGTATTCATTTAGAGAGTAAAAACAGTGACAACAAGTATGACTTCACGGCTTTGCTAAATTTTATCTTGTCTTCGATAGACTTAATACGAGCGGGAAGATTGTTGAATAGTTGGAGGCCCATGTGGAAAGGTCCCTTTTTACACAGTTGAGCGTTTGTAGGTAAAACATGCAGATTTGCGTTTTTCCTGGTGTTGTGTTCATGTATTTCATTATTTTTTAAGAATATGGTGTCAGTTGGCACTATGTGGTTTCTGAAAAATTTTAGAGTCTCAAGAAAGTATAGGCAAGGTAGTGTAAGGATTTCCAACTTTCTGAAGATGGGTTTGCAGGAGTCTCTGGGTTTGCTCCCAGTAATAATCCTCATTGCTCTCTTCTGGATGTGCTCAGAGCAGTTGGAAAATTTCCCCAGAATATCACACCATATTTTAAGTGGGCTTGCATGTAAGTACGCACTGGTTAATGTTTTCAGGCTAGCACATGATTTTAGTACACTCAATGCATAACAGCCAGTACTAATTCTGGCATTTACCTTTCCTGTATGTGTATTCCATTTCAGGTTATCTTGAACCCACAGGCCCAGGAATTTGAAAACAGTGTCGGTATCTATTGGCTGGTTATTTACAGTGACAAATGGCTGAGAGGAATTAGCATTTTGTATTGTGTGAAAGTTCATGGAAGCTGTCTTTTTGGTGTTGATAGTTAATCTGTTGATTTTAGTCCAGTTGCTGAGTTGTTCAGTGGCCAAGTTCACGGCTTTTTGCACAGCCTCTGTATTCTCCCCTTTGAGGAGTACAGTTGTGTCATCAGCAAATATTATTGTTTTGTGTGCATCAACATTCAGGCTCAAGTCATTAATATACAGGAGGAAAAGTAGGGGTCCCAATACTGAGCCCTGTGGAACACCTTGCTTTACAGTTTTATTACATGATAGTATTTCGGTTATTGAGTTGCTTTGTCTATTAGTGTATTTCATGCTGACACTCTGCTTCCAATTGGTTAGGAATGTAGCAATCCAATTGTTTGCAATTCCTCTGATACCATAGTGTTCTATTTTTTCCTTTGTGGTCAACAGTGTCAAAAGCCTTTGACAGATCCAGAAATATGCCTGTTATGGGTTGTTTCCTATCTAACAGATCTAATAGTGTATTTATGCAATCATATACTGTAGTTTCAGTAGATTTGTTGCTTCTGAACCCATGTTGAACTAAACTTAGTAAGTCTTTTTTTTTTTTTTTCAATGAAGTCCATCAGTTTTTTGTACATATTTTTTCAAAAACTTTAGTAAAGCAGGATGAGATTGAGATAGGCCTGTAGTTATTCATATCTTTATTATCACCTTTTTTTTGAAGACAGGAATTACTTTAGAAAGTTTCAGAGCTTCAGGGAAAATACCTGCCTGGAAAGAACAGTCACAGAGGTGAGTTTATGGTTCAGCAATTGTGTGTTCACAATTTTTGATTACAGCTGCTGGGAGACCATCAATTCCAGCTGAATATGAATTTTTTAACTCTCTGAGGGCTTTTGTAACATAACTTTCAGTGACTTTAGTAATGAAAATTGACTCTGCACATGTGTGATATTTTTGGTTTGCTGGTTGGTAATTTGTGTTAGGATTATTTTTGACCAATTTTTCAGCTTTGCTTGTAAAGAAATTGTTGAAAGAGTTCACCACAAGTTCAGGATTAGATATAGATTCATTGTTGAGTTTGATTTCTATATTCATGTGTGAAGCTTTCACTTCGCCTCTTTCTCTTTTTACGAGATTCCACACTGCTTTTACTTTATTGCTGGATTTGTCAATGTACTCATCATTTTGCGTCCTTTTTGCTTGTATTATCACTCTTCTTAGGGTGCAGGGAGTCACTACTTTGTTTACATAACATGTGGAGTATTCTTTTATGTTTGCAAGAGATTTTTACAGCTGGTGTAATCCAACTCTTGTATCTCTTATTATTATTATTTATTCTTACTGGTTTTTGTGGAAAAGCCTCTTCAAAGTGGTGGATCATTTTGTTAAGAAATATGTTGAATTTCATGTTGACATCATGGGCTGTGTACATCTCTGTCCACTTTTCTTTACTAAGGAGGGCATTTAGCTTGTTCAAGTTATTTTGGGTGAAAAACCTTCGTAAAGTTTTAGGTGGGACTGGGTTTGAGGTATCTTTGTTAACATCGACCTTTAGATTGACAGCTTGGTGGTTGCTGACTACTGCAATGTATTCTTCTAAAGTTGGGTTAAGTTTATTTCTATTTGCAAAAATTTGACCTAGAGCTGTCAGGGATGTCGGTGTTATTCTAGTGGGCTTGTTTACAAGGCCATGCAGATTATAAGTTTTTGCAATGTCTCCCTGTTTCTGTTGTGGGTGAGAAAGTCTATATTAAAGTCACCACATATAATCACATCCTGTTTCCACTGACTTATTTCGGATAGAAACAAGTCCATTTGTAACAGAAAATCATTAATACTACTGGAGGGGGGACGGTAAATTGTAGCTACAATTAGAATTAGATCTGTAAGCTTTATGGCTGCACATTCAAAGATCTTGTCTGTTCCTATTTCCTTTAGGGTAGGAAGTGATCTATATCCAATGTGTTGTTTGATGAAGATGGCAACTCCACCATGTCCATCATTTGCTCTGGAGTAGTGTTCACACAATTTGAAGTTTGGTAGTGAGATTAAATTAACTACATCAGTGCAAAGCCAGTGCTCTGCTAGGCATACTACTGAGATATGTCAGTTCAACCAGGGACTCCAGCTCATAGTCTCAGATTTGACTGAAATTGAGTACACTAATTCTACCATGTGTGGAACACTCGGGTACAAAGTATTAGTTTGCCCTGCCAATTAGTTCCAGAATTATGACTTGTGAAAGAAGGTGGCGTGACCCGGAAATTGCAACTCGCATCTGGCAATCTATCTTCAGACCCAACTTCAGGTCTTCATAACTTTGGAACTATTCCACACAGTCCAGTGAAAATTTTACAACCCAGTAACATCCATTTACAGAACACACTCCTTGAATCCAAACACCAACAACATATTTCTGAGGGAAAATAAAAAATTCCAAAATGTGATTAAATAAATGTAATACGTTAAAAGGTACATATTGTAGATGCCCTCTATGACAAATATAATTCACTCAAAAAGGGTATAAATTTTTTTGTGGTAAGCTTAATGTGGCCTAAACACACACAGAACTCATCATGCCCATATCGGTCACAAAAACTGAGTTACATGCACATGAAAATACAAAAATTTGAAAAATTACCTGAAAAACATGGATTTTCAAAGTGTGGTAGCACAAAAGGGACAAGTGGTATCCAAGCCAAATTTCACACATTGCATAAGTAGACCATAATGATATATACCTCAAAATTTCAGCATGTTATTGCAAGACATTTGTGTACAATGGAAGTTGACAGATGTATTTGGTGATGTGGCCATTGCTCCACAACACAATTTTGTAAAAACATATCGTAAACTGTTCTGCCTCTTCTTATCCTCTCCCATCACTGTTTAATCACTAAGCAACAGCATATAGACAGATTAACACAACCTATCATTAATGTTTACTGCACCTTAACTGCTAAAAACCAGTCGATTGTGCTTCGAACAGAAGTTCTCCCACACTTTAGCTACTGTCCTCTGTACACTGAGTGGCAAATTGTACTGTCTTCCTGACACTGTGGTAGGAACTGGAAGTGTCATAAGAATATGTTCAAAAGGAATCCAACACCTGTTTGCCAAATGTAGCCAATGAAATGATTTTGCTGGTCCTGCTGGTGCCATGAAGCTCACAAATACATCACCTTCTGCTTCACAGCACTCTGCAACACATCCTAAGTACCATTTGTCGTCATTAACAGCAATAACATATCAACCTGGTTGTATGTTGTTGCTTTTGCTTCTAATCCTGAGTCAGACACACTGTGAAGACACAAGTTGTGCAAGAACCTATAGTTATAACCAGATAGTCTGCTCATCTGCACATTGTCAGAGTCCGCTGGAGAGAAGTGATGATGGCTCCTTGTGCCTGCAACAGTTTTAACATGTTCTAGTCTGCTTTTTAGCTACTCTTCGACTGATTTCACCTCATCTTTCAAAACATAGAATGACTGTATGCCAGAGATATTTTTCTGTAACCAGGTAAATAACTGAAGAGGTGTTGGAATGTGACCTTCTCTAGGGTGCTGCAGACTAGCTCGTGGTGCCATGCGCTTAATGGTAGCACCAACACCATCACATGCATTTTTACCATGGCTTGTCGTGAAAAAATTCCTTTCTGCATGAATCTGAAAATCATGGTAATGCATGCATAAATTTTTGAGATTTTTACAGTTTTTGTACTGACTAGCTGCCCCATCACTGAAGCATTTCGCAAAATGTATGCGAGGCAGTTTGTTTTTCACACACGTCATGACAATGCGAATGTGGGCATGAACTGCAATGGCATCACGAATTAACAGTCACTAAAAACGCACAGGTTCATGACAGACACATCACCTGATTCACCTCTATAGTAAATCGCAAATGGCTGGAGAGTTGCTTGAGTGTTGTCCCAATGATATCCTCGGATGACATCTTGAACTATAAATGCATAATTTTCAGAAAAGTCTAGTATTACTATAATTTCATCTTGTTTCAAATTATCCTTACAAAACTGGAGATAAACCGATTGTGCTGTTGCTGTGAAGCTGTGTGTGGTCAGTTTGTCCGTTTTTTGACAACACATTTCAACAAAATCTTCCACTGTACTTTGCTTTGTTTCAAGACTTGTGCGATCCATGTGTGCCCATTGTTTACAAGAAACACGTTCATCGTCATCCATAAGGAGTTCACCATACAGTTTGTTATTCATGTGTTCTGGAATATATGCCTTACCAGGACACTTTTCACACCTGTGTATCGTGCACTGGTAGGAACTGATGTCACACACTAGCAGCTTCATTGCACCTTTGTAATCCAGACCAGAATCCTTTATAGCAGCAAACACCAGCTTAGCATTTTGATGGGTCTCACATACACAAACATTGTGTGTGCCCCTTGCACTTACAGGTACAACCCATTTTGGCCGAAGATTGAAAAAAGATGATAATCCTACTTTGGTATTGGGATACTTTTCCTTGAATTCGACATATAGTTCTGATACGTTGCATAGCAACAGTCTTTTTTGCATCTGTACAAGTAAATTTCCCATTTTCACCGTTACACAGTCTTCTTTTCCAGGCATTATTCGGCTGTAGTCATTATTTTCATAAAACTCCGACACTAGCACCTTTATTTCTGAACTCCATTGCTTACCCTGAGCCGGCTGAAGTTGTGGAAGCACTCCTTGGGTTGCTTTTATTTTCCTACCTTGCTTTACCATATATGTAGATACATTGAATCCATGTTTTTCAGGTAATTTTTCAAATTTATATATTTTCGTGTGCATGTAACTCTTGTTTGTGTGACTGATAAGGGCAAGATGAGTTCTGTGTGTGTTTAGGCCACATTAAACTTACCACAAAAAAATTTATGCCCTTTTTGAGTGAATTATATTTGGCATAGAGGGCATCTACAATATGTACCTTTTAACATATTACATTTTTTAAATCACATTTTGGAATTTTTTATTTTCCCTCAGAAACATGTTGTTGGTGTTTTGATTCATAGTGTGTGTTCTCTAAGAGGATGTTACTGAGTTGTAAAAATTTCACTGGACTGTAGGGAATAGTTCCAAAGTTATGAAGACCTGAAGTTGGGTCTGAAGATAGATTGCCAGATGCGGGTTGCATTTTCCGGGTCACGCCACCTTCTTTCACAATTCATAATTCTGGAACTAATTGGCAGGGGAATTTAAAATTTTGTACATGAGTGTTCCACACCTGGTAGCATTGGTGTGCTAAATTTCAGCTAAATCTGAGACTATCACCTGGAACATTTTCTCAAACTGGTTGAATTGACATGGAATTACCCCTATGCAACCATTTCTTTCTTCTCTTTTGAGTACCTGCCTATTTTTTCCCTCTTTCCATATTCATCTACTTCTATCACAGAAATCCTTTTTTTCCGTGGTCCAATAACCAACAACTTATCTCCAGATAAGAAGGCCGTAGAATCAGGCTGCACAAACACACAAAGATACAAGAGTACACAAACAATGAAACTACTGACTGGAAACCTGTCAAAAGGTGAGAACCGTCAAGTGTTGTAGTAGGGGGAAGGTATGTGTACATCGGGAAATATGCACACATTGTTGTTTATTGTGACGGTTCTACATCGCACTTACATACAGGAAAATATATATCCAAAAACAAAGATGATGTAACTTACCAAACGAAGGCGTTGGTATGTTGATAGACACACAAACACACACACAAAATTCAAGCTTTCGCAACCAACGGTTGCTTCATCAGGAAAGAGGGAAGGAGAGGGAAAGACGAAAGGATGTGGGTTTTAAGGGAGAGGGTAAGGAGTCATTCCAATCCCAGGAGCGGAAAGACTTACCTTAGGGGGAAAAAAGGACAGGTATACACTCGCGCACACACACATAGCCATCCACACATATACAGACACAAGCAGACATATGTAAAGGCAAATAATTTGGGCAGAGATGTCAGTCGAGGCGGAAGTACAGAGGCAAAGATGTTGTTGAATGACTGGTGAGGTGTGAGCGGCGGCAACTTGAAATTAGCGGAGGTTGAGGCCTGGTGGGTAATGGGAAGAGAGGATATATTGAAGGGCAAGTTCCCATCTCCGGAGTTCTGACAGGCTGGTGTTAGTGGGAAGTATCCAGATAACCCGGACGGTGTAACACTGTGCCAAGATGTGCTGGCCGTGCACCAAGGCATGTTTAGCCACAGGTTGATCCTCATTACCAACAAACACTGTCTGCATGTGTCCATTCATGCGAATGGACAGTTTGTTGCTGGTCATTCCCACATAGAAAGCTTCACAGTGTAGGCAGATCAGTTGGTAAATCACGTGCGTGCTTTCACACAGGGTACGAAATGAAGTATTAAGAAGTGGATGTGAAGTGTGAAATAGATTTTTATTTTTACCAGGAAATATTTAATTATAGTGTACATAAAGATGTAAACTAGGGCAATGAACCATGAAGCCTATTCATAAAGCATAAGGGGGCGTACCCGAATTTGCTAAGGATATAGGGCAGGTGTACCTATATAGAGATAGGACGACCGGTGGCCTGAAGAACAGGGATTTGTTAAAAAGGGGCATACCTACCAGAACGTAAGGAGGAAGTGCACTCATAGGGTAAACCCACATGTAAGGCACAGTTACTGATCCTAGAGGAAAAGGACAGTTATCATGACAGGAGCCACACATTTAATAGGAATTATTCTGGTAAGTTTGAATTCTATATTCCACCAGCATTATTATGTTTTATGAGAGTTTACAAGAGTCGAGAACACTTTCATTTGCCCAGAGTTCCTGCAGACTACAACAAACAGTCTATAATTAAGGAGGCTACTATGTATTATAGAAGCAGTACAAAGAATTAGAATAATGATTAAAATACTCAAGTGTCAGGAATACCTGGAGCTTACGATTGGAAACCAAAGAACCACTCGTCCTTCTTACATCTCGAACATACAATATTTTAAAAAATAAGTGTGAGAGAATGTACATACTGTGTGACACACATTTGTGTGTGCAGGCTGAAAAGGAGCCATCAGCACAAGGTAGACACGATGGTCAAGCGGCATCGACAAGTGTTTGCCACTCGTGCCACGGAAGTTGTATTGGAAGAACAAGGAGTGTTTATGTATCTTATGGTGTTTTATATTGTTGATTGTCGTAATGAGAAAAAAGGAGAACAGTTGAAACATTGTTAATTATACTTTGTGTTGGACTTGATAAAAGCAAGACATGTTCATAAATTATGTGGTTATAAAAACTACACTATTGCAAATGTATTTAATCGGATCTGACGTGAGACGAGTTGGTTGACTTGCACGAGTTTGAATATATATATTTGGGAAATATTGAATTTGTCCTACGGGGAAGTTGAAATATACTATGACTGAGTTAAAAGTATTCTTCGAGTACTAAATTATTTAAAAAATAGAGAGAGAGTCTTATAAATTCCCGTAACCAGCATTATTCTTCAGAGGAGAAGGTTTAGGGGATCGACGGAGCTGGCAATCCAAAGAAGAAGATCCGCTGTGGTGATCAAGTAAGTCAACCGATGGGAGAGGTGTGAATTTTGCATGCAATCCAATTTCGCACCACACTCCAGGTCGTCTAAAGCATGAGAAAGTTTGGGCATGGAGAGGTTTCACTTACTATTTACACAAAATGTCAGTGTAGGCTTCAGTTTAGAAGTCTAGTGCTTGGCATTTTCCCTGCAACACCTGCACGCAACCCCCACCACTACCACTCTCCCCACACCTGCGTTGTTGACTGCTCATCTACTGACCATGTTATTTTCTGCATGCACTCTACCATCCAGCAGTGGAGAGCAACTGAATCACATTCTCTGCCATGGTTTCAACTACCTCTCATAGAGGAATGTCCTACCCATCATCCTCCCCACCCCTCCCACCGTGGTACTCTTCCGTCCCACCAAATCTTAACAGTACCCTCAGCGATACCTACTCCACCCCTGTTCCAAACCCTCGCCTCATGGCTCGTATCTCTGAGATATACCTAAATGCAAGACTTTCTCTCTCTCTCTCTCTCTCTCTCTCTCTCTCTCTCTCTCTCTCTCTCTCTCTCTCTCCTTTTTGTTATGGTTTTAGGGCACAAAACTGCTATGGTCATTGGCACTCGGTCTGTGACTTTTAAAAAAAAAAAAAGAAAGAAAGAAAGAAAGAAAGAAAGAAACTGGAAACCAGCAGCAATGGGAGCGCAACTCAAAAAAGTGGGGAAACTAAAAACAGAAGGAAAGCTTAAAAAACCACTATAGAAGGGGGGGGGGGGGGTTGTTTGTCCCCAAAAAGAGCTTCAAATGACTGACGTCATCTCACTGACACTAATGAACTCGAGAACGCAATCGGCTGAGCACGTCATCTGCTAAAAGGGAAGATATACTAGGTGACAGCTGTAGACGGGCGCGTAACGGAGTAAAATAGAGGCACTCAAGTAAAAGGTGTCTCACTGTCCACAGTTGAGAGCAGAGGGGACAAAGTGGGGTAGGATCGCCCTTAAAAGATGTTGATGGCTAAGAAGACAGTGCCCTATCCGGAGTCTAGTTAAAATTACCTCCTCCCGATGACGAGTTCAGGAGGAAGAGGCCCAAGCACAGGGAAGGGCTCTCACGTCCCGCAATTTATTATTGGGAAGTGTCAACCAATGTGCGTGCCAAAGAAGAGTAACACGACGACATAAAACACTCTGTAGATCAGCGAAGGGAACCATGCAAACAGCAGGCTGAAGAAGAGAGACTGCAGCCTTGGCCGCTATATCGGCCACCTCATTTCCACGGATACCAACATGACCTGGGATCCAGAGGAACGCCACAGAGACGCCCCCAAGTGGAGCAAGTGGAGGCAGTCCCGAATCCAGTGGACCAGAGGGTAGACAGGGTAGAGAGCTTGGAGACTGAGGAGAGAGCTGAGCAAATCTGAGCATACAATATACTCTATCTGGTGATGGCGATGGATGTATTGGACAGCCTGGAGAACAGCGTAAAGCTCAGCAGTAAAAAGCTAACACTGGTCGGGAAGCCGAAATCGATTAGGGGTGTCTCCAACAATATAGGCATTCCCAACACCAAATGATGTTTTTGAACCATCAGTGTAAATAAATGTGGCATCCTTCATTTGTGCGCATAGAGCAGCAAATGCCCAACGATAAACAAGAGAAGGGGTACCATCCTTGGGAAACTCACAAAGGTCACGGAGCAGGCAGTTCCGGGGCCGGAGCCAAGGCGGTGCTGTGCCCCAAGTTGTCAAGAAAGTTTTAGAAAAGTGGAAGGAAAGAGAACGCAGCAGTTGATGGAAGCAGACTCCCAGTGGTAGTAGAGAGGAAGGGCAACCTGCATACCCTAAATCCAAGGAGGCGTTGAAAAAAATGTCATGGGCCGGATTAGCAGGCATGGAAGACAGATGGCTAGCATAATGACTCAGAAGGACAGCTCGCCGATTGGACAGTGCAGGTTCATCAGTCTCAGCATAAAGGCTTTCCAAAGGGCTGGTGTAAAAAGCTCCAGACGCTAAACATAATCCACGGTGGTGGACAGAGTCGACACGCCAAAGGATAGACAGCCGAGCAGTCCAATTTCGAGTGTACTGAGACGTCATAGAGGCCGAGAAGGACCACTTGATCTGCTCCCCAGGAGGTACCATTCAGGACACGGAGGGTGCTGAGGGATCGCAGACAGCGAGCCAAAAGATAGGAAATGTGGGAGGACCAGCACAGTTTTCTGTCAAACGTAAGACCCAAGAATTTAGTGGCGTCCGCGAATGGAAGGTTGACAGGTCCTAGATGTAAGGAAAGCGGAAGAAACTCCGTATGGTGCCAAAAATTGACACAAACGGTCTTACTGGGAGAAAAGCGGAAGCCGGTTTCAATGCTCCAAGAGTGGAGGTGATCGAGACATCCTTGAAGACGTTCAAGACGGCTGGTCCATTGAGAGCTGTAGTAGATCGCAAAATCATCCACAAAGAGGGAGCCCGAGACATCGGGAAGGAGACAATCCGTAATTGGATTTATGGCCATGGCGAACAGTACAACACTTAGCACGGAGCCCTGGGGTACCCCGTTTTCTTGGGAGAAAGTACAAGAGAAAGTAGTGTTCACCTGCACTTTAAATGTGTGCTCTGTCATAAATTCATGAAGGAAAAGGGGCAGCCGACCTCAAAAGCCCCAAGAGAACAGTGTGCGGAGAATGCCTGTCCCCCAACAGGTATCGTACGCTCTCTCCAGATCAAAAAATATTGCTACTGTTTGGCGTTTCCGGAGAAAATTGTTCGTGATATAAGTGGAGAGAGCAACAAGATGGTCAACAGCAGAACGATGCTTTCGGAAACTGCATTGGGCAGGTGTTAAAAGACTTCAGGACCCCAGCCACCAGGCTAAACGGCAATTCACCATACGCTCCAAAACCTTACATACACTACTAGTGAGAGAAATGGGGCGATAGCTAGAGGGGAGATGTTTGCCCTTTCCAGGTTTCGGAACAGGAATGACGATAGTTTCCCGCCATTGTCTGGGAAAAGTACTGTTGATCCAAATTCGATTATAAAGGCGAAGGAGGTAGTGCAAACTAGGGTATGATAAATGCAGCAACATTTGGATGTGGATACCATCTGGTCCTGGGGCGCAAGAGCGAGAAGATGAGACTGCGTGTTGGAGCCCCTGCATGGAAAAAACAGTACTATAGCTTTCGTAGTTTTGAGAGGAGAAAGCAAGAGGTCGCACTTCCGCTGCACACTTCTTTGGGAGAAAAGCTGGCGGGTAATTTGAAGAGCTCAAAATCTCAGCAAAGTGTTGATCCAATGAGTTAGAAATTGCGACAGGGTCCACTAAGATATTATGCGTGACAGTGAGCCCAGAGACCGGGGAGAAACTAGGCGCACCAGATAACCGTCGAATCCAACTCCAAACTTCCGAGGAGGGAGTGAAGGTGTTAAATGAGCTAGTAAAGAAGTCCCAGCTTGCCTTCTTGCTATCGCGGATGATGCGACAGCATCGCGCACGGCACTGCTTATAGCGGATACAGATGGCCAAAGTAGGATGGTGGTGGAAAACGCGCAGAACACATCGCCGCTCAAGTATTGCATCATGGCATGCCTCGTTCCACCAAGGAACTGGGGAGGTGGGGGGGGCAAATCGGAGGTGCAAGGTATTGAACGTTCCGCAGCTGTAAGAATAACTTCTGTAATATGAGTGACATCATCGTCGATGCTAGGAAAGTGATGGTCATCGAATGCCGCTAGCGATGAAAAAAGTGTCCAATCGGCTTGAGCAAACTTCCAGCGTCTCAGGCGCATACATGGCACTTGTAGCTGCAATCTAAGGACACAGGGAAAGTGGTCACTCGAGTGTGTATCAGCAAGAGCAAACCATTCAAAGCGCCGAGCTAGCGGAACAGTACCGACCGAAAGGTCCAAATGAGAGAAATTTGTAATGGAGGCAGACAAAAATGTAGGGCCCCAGTGTTGAGGTAAACAAGATCCACTTGGTGGAAGACGTCCATCAATAGTGAGCCATGCGGACAAGGACACAGAGATCCCCAAAGCGGGTGGTGGGCATTGAAGTCCCCAACCAGCAAATAGGGGGGCAGAAGCCGACCAAGAAGATGAAGGAGGTCAGCTCTTGCCACTGGTGTGGACGATGGAATGTATACAGTACAAAGAGAGAAAGGGAAAAACGGACAACAACAGCTTGGAAGGAACTGTTTAAGGGAATTGGGTGATAATGGACAGTATCATGGAGAAGAATCATGAGTCCTCCATGTGCCGGAGTGCCATCAACAGAGGGGAGATCAAATTGGACTGACTGAAAATGAGGGAAAACAAAGTGATCATGGGTACACAGCTTTGTTTCCTGAAGACAGAAGATGACTGGCGAGCAGGATCGTAAGAGGATTGACAATTCATCCCGATTGGCTCGAATGCCACGGATATTCCAATGGATAATGGACTTAGGGCGGGCAGAAAAGGGAAGAACGTGACCAAGGGTGCCCTAAACTCAACAGCTGCTCAGAGCCAGCAGCCGACAGCGTGTAACGGCATTCAGCCGAAGGCAGAAGATCCTGATTCATAGGTTGTTCGGGAGCAGCTCCTGCCACCAGCGATTGGCCGGTAGATCGGCCACCAGCAGTGCGCCTTGGCAAGACAGAAGACGGCTGAGGGCGGTTACAGCCAGGTGATGCTGTAGATGAGACACGCCGTGGCAGAGAAGTCTCCTTCCTGGGTTTATTATTAGCCTTCTTGGAAACAGGACATTGAGATGAGGGAGGAATCGATGGTTGTGAAGACGGGGTACGTAAAAAATCTTCATGAGTAGGCTCGTTTTTGGAAGTCCAGGTGTCTGATTTTGGGGCTCATGATTTAGCAAAACCCAATGAGTGTGAGCCATAAAGTGAACAGGTGAGAGTGGAGAGGTTGAACGGGCGATCTTAGCGTTGGCCGATCTGACGACTGTGGCACTGAAGGTGAGATCACAAGTCTGTGTGGCTGCCTCCTTTGTAGGCCAAGGAGAGGCAAGGACAGTGCTGTATTTACCTGCGTGAGGCACAGTGGGCTTTTGACTGGTGAATAACTTTCGAGCAGCAAATGTCGACACCTTTTCCTTCACTCTGATTTCCTGAATGAGCCGTTCGTCTTTGAAAATGGGGCAATCTCTAGAGGAAGCAGCGTGGTCACCCATACAGTTGATGCAACGAGGGGATGGAGGTGGACAAGCACCCTCATGGGCATCCTTGCCACACGTAACGCATTTGGCCGGATTGGAACATGTCTGGCTGGTATGATTGAACTGCTGACACCGATAGCAACACGTAGGGTTTGGGATGTAAGGGCAAATGGAAATTATCTCTTAGCCCGCTTTTATGTTCGATGTAAGTTGAACTCTGTCAAATGTTAAGAAGACAGTACGGGTTGGAACAAAGTCCTTTCAACCCTTTTCATGACTCGATGAACAGCCGTTACGCCCTGGTCAGACAGGTAGTTTTGAATTTCCTCGTCGGACAATTCGTCAAGGGAGCGTGTATAAACCACCTCATGTGATTAATTTAAAGTGCGGTGAGCTACCACCTAGACAGGGAAGGTGTGTAGCAGTGAAGTACGCAGCAATTTTTGTGCCTGGAGGGCACTAACTGTTTCTAACAACAAGGTGCCATTTTGTAATCGGGAACAAGACTTTACAGGACCTGCAATTGCGTCGACACCTTTCTGAATAATGAAAGGGTTGACTACGGAGAAGTCTTGACTTTCGTCCGACTGAGAAACAACAAGGAACTGTGGCACTGATGGAAGAATTGTCCATGGCTCAGACTCATTTAACTTTTGCTTGTGAGCAGACATAGTAGATGATGAGGAAACCATTGCTGAAGTATCCCCCATGATTACCGGCGTCTTCTTCCTTGTGGGGGCACTCTCTGAGGGCACTCCCGCCTTAGGTGATTATTCACACCTCCCAAGAAACGGACAGAGGGATCAATCGGCACATTCGGAAGGTACCAGCTCAGGTAATCACCCCTCCCTGGGCCTGGCCGTCCAGGGGGTACGTACGTGTCCTACCTGTCTACCCGGGGCGGGTAATTACCGTATTTATTCGAATCTAAGCCGCACTTTTTTTCCAGTTTTTATAATCCAAAAAACTGCCTGCGGCTTAGAGTCAAGTGCAAAGTAAGCGGAAGTTCTGAAAAATGTTGGTAGGTGTCGCCACAACTAACTTCTGCCATCAAATATATGTCGCGCTAGGCAGGTATGCTTTGCAGGCACAAAGATAAATACTGGCGCCAAAACCTCTGCGTCAGTAACTAAATTAAAAAGTAGAAGAATGTTAACATTATGCAATGTATTCTTTCGTGTTTGCTGCTATTTCATTTAAATCCTGTCTGCCTAATAAACTACGAAACTAGAACAGCAAACGCGGAAGAATATACATATCATGTTATGTTTATATTCGTATTATTCTTATGCTGAATAGTGATAAAGTCAGAAACTAAGCACGGCAACTGACTAGATTTTTAAATCTAAGATGACTCTAATTTCTGTGCAGAATGTAATGTACTAAAGAAGTCGTCTGCAAAGATTTTCAAACAGAGAAAAATTTTCGCTAAACTTTTGTTCAGAACATCTTCTATCATATGCAGTCTGTTATTTGGTTCTTGTTGATCATTATCAAAGAAAGCAGCAGTTTAAGTAACAACAAATAGTAGACTCCCGCCATTGTTTCGCTTATGAGACAATTCCTCTTCTTCTTCTTCTCTCCCCCCCCCAATTGTAAGCTGCGGTAGCGCGCACAAAAGCAAGCCTTGCCGCGAGCGGCGACAGGTCGTAAACACGCATTATCCGAATGTAACAAACAATGCATGACACAGTACAATAATGCATTTTCAGCTTAGAGTGACATAAACACCTATAACAAAGAGAACGGCACTTATCAAATCAAAGCAAAATAAGCAATCGATTCAAACCAGACGAAGCACACGAAAAAAGGAAGGGTACTCGTATAAATACGGATGGAGCGCCTGACATAGCAATGGCTACCTGGTAAAGCTTAACTGTTAAGATTACGACTCGAACCAAACTACTGTAGCTGTATCTTCATCCATTCGACCTCAATTGTGTTTCACGTTACAATGGGCCAACTGTTTTTCGATTTGGAGGAGCGGTCTAAAACTTTTCTCTCACCTTGAATTTCGAGTCTCAAATTTCGGGAGCGGCTTAGATTTGGGAAAAATTGTTTTCCTTGATTTAGAGTCTCATTTTTCGGGTGCGGTTTAGATTTGAGTGCGGCTTAGATTCGAGTAAATACGGTATGCGTTACCCCGTCACAGGCTACGCGTGGGAATGTGTGGGTTGGCCTTCAGACACACACAGGGAGGAAAAAAGAGATAGGGACAAACAATGAAAAGGAAAGCAAAGAAGAGAGGTCTCAAACGCCGAAGCGAAGAGGGTAAATAGGTAAGGAAAAGAGAAGGACAGAAACTTGCCAGCAGAGAAAGCGAAGAAGAGAGACTGTTTGACAGTTTCAAGCGTCCATCTCCAGATGTTGGCACTAAACATACTCCCACCAGAGGGGGAGAAAGGGAAGGGAAGAGGCGGAGGTGGGGGGGCGGGGCAAGATGGGGGATGGGGAAGGATGTGGAAAAGGGAGGTATGCAGCTCGGAAAGGAAAGAGCGCCGCATTAGCTCGGGGTCCTGTGTTCGCTATGCATGTATCCACAAAAGAGTTGTGGACCCCCTGGGGGGAATGCAAGACCTGTCCCATACAGCCTCCCACCTAGCCCCTTTTGGTCACAAGCATCACCTATCCCATGAAGGCAGGGCTACCTGTGAAAGCAATTACTTGGCCTACAAGCTAAGCTGAAACTACCGCATTGTGTTCTACATTGACATTACAACCAACAAGCTGTCTGCGTGAATGGCAACCTACAAACTGTGGCAAAGAAACAGCTGGACCACCCAGTTGCCGAGCACACTGTCTAGCACAACATTTTTCACTTCAATGACTGCTTCACAGCCCACGCCATACGGAGTCTTCCTATCAACACCAGCTTTTATGAGCTGTGCTGATGGGAACTCTCCCTACAATATACCCTACATTCCCACAATGCCCTAGTCTCAACCTTGATTAGTCACTGTCCTTCATGCATATATCCCTTTCTCTGTTCCCACTCTAGCACTACACCACGTTATATTCCACCAATGCACCTACAGGCTTTTTACTTCTCTCTTTTACTCCCCTAACCCTCCCCTTCCAACTTCCCACCTATACTTCCCTCTCCCCACCATGTCCCTGAATGCTGTCACAAGCAGCACTTTACTTTACCCCAACCCTGTCCTTCTGTGCCTCCTCCTCTCCGCCCCAGCCTCCTCCTTACCCTACACATCCTGATTGCTTCTCCCATTATGTGCAGCTGCTCACAGTCTCATCTTGGGGGCCACTGACACGTGTGTGTGTGTGTGTGTGTGTGTGTGTGTGTGTGTGTGTGTGTGTGTGGTTGGTTTTTTTTTTTTTTTTTTTTTTTTCCGTCCACTTCAGATGGAGGCTTTTGGTCAACAGCTTACTTGTTTAACAGTCTTTTTATTGTGCCTGCCTGTGACTCAACATCTCCGTTATATGGAGAGTCTGGATCTGTCCTTTTGATAATACTGATGTTATTCCATCCTGGATTTTCCATTGTTTACATTATTATTTCTTGTTGCTGAAACAGTGGCCGAAAAACGTTCTGCACTTTAACATAAATCACTAACAGCAGCTTGTTCCGTTTTTAGTATGTACCCCGTAGTAATAATTAGTGGAAATAGATTTTGTAGTAATTATTAATGTAAACAGTGTTTTCTTTGATCTGTATGGTGCTGTGACAGTACGCAGAATTTAGTCATGCATCTGACTTGAGCTCGGCCATCTGCTCAGTACGAGTGTAATTTATATAATTTTTGTCAAATACTTAAAACCATTGGCAACGGCCTTGCCGCAGTGGACACACCGGTTCCTGTGAGAGCACCAAAGTTAAATGCAGTCGGGTGTGGTTGGCACTTGGATGGGTGACCATCCAGGCTACCATGCGCTGTTGCCATTTTTCGGGGTGCACTCTACCTCGTGATGCCAATTGAGGAGCTACTCGACTGTATAGTAGCGGCTTCATTCAAGAATACCATCATAACGACCGGGAGAGCAGTGTGCTGACCTCATGCCCCTCCTACCCGCATCCTCCACTGAGGATGGCACGGCGGTCAGGGGGTCTCAGTAGGCCACTCGTGGCCTGAAGACGGAGTACTTAAAACCATTGGAATAATGAATGTGATGCAAATATGTAAGAAACTGTGACTATATGTCAATTAAATGGAGTGTGACAAAATTGTAAATATTACAATACTGTGACATAGGGAAGCTCGTGTGTTGTATACAGCAGTAGGGCACATGACAGAGGCTTTAAATAAGCAGGTGGAGTGAGTCTAGTGGCTTTCTTTGGTTCACGTTGAGCTTCGATTGTGGTTTGTGGTAAGACTGGTGAGATTTTGGGCAGTCCAGAGTGCTTAGTATTTGCATTTTTTGCACCCTGCGTAAATTTCAGTTATCACACTGACCGTTTAAAGGCTCCGTGTGCAAACTGTAGTACTTCTGTTAGTGACAGACTTTGATGATGTTAAATTTGTGATTACTACAGTAACTCATCTGTGGTAAGAACTTTAACAATAAATGGCACTTGGAACATTGTCTATCAGTCTGCATGCTGCTCACTGTTTTATTTATTTTCCTCGGTGATTTAAGAAACTCCTATTAGTAAAAGAATTGTGTGGCCACAGATCGTACACTATTTCTTTGGTGTTACTTTACCTGAAATAAACACTGCCAAGTTAATACTTGATTCTGTGCATTTCATCAACATTATTATCCCTTGGGGTACTTTTTCTTTCATCATCATTTTATTAATTCTTTGTATGTGTACTCTGTTGAATTGCTTAGTCATCAAGCTGGACTGACAGTTCTGCACACCACGTGAATTCTGTGTTAACTGGACCAAAAGGTGACAGTATGGAACAGAACCACCAAAGAGCAGTGAATCACGTAATTATCTAGGTTGTGTGCTTGCCCAACTGGAGCGTGACTATTAGGTTTGCTTTCAGTTACAGCACTTCATCAAACTTACAGGCCCCCCAAAACACACACACACACACACACACACACACACACACACACACAAGGCACTGTCATAAATTACCCATTTTCCTGGATCTTGGCGTGGGGTTGGAAGGTATGGAAAATACACAGTTGTTAAGAACAGTATACACATTTGAACTGCTACTGATATAAAGTGAATGATAATGATGAAAACACAGTGGTATCATGGGCAATTGTTGCCCCTTCGGCCTTTGCCCTCTGAGCATCTACACAATCCCATCTGTGGACAGGAGAGCCTCAAAATACGTGGAGATCAGATTTTAAAATGCACCTTTTCTGCTGATACAAATGGTCCTTATCTGTGTTAGAAGCTTTTTTTTCCTCCACCTCACCTCGGTCCTTGAACTGAATCATTTTCTGATGTTTTGCCAGTATGAGCGTTTGGCATTGCAAGCAATAGATGATTTTGGGTCAAATAACTTTTACTTTTGAACTTTCTCTTTTGTGTGCAGGTAAGGCAGTAACACACACCAACTGCTCAAATGTTTTTTATTTGTATTTTACATTTTTAGTTCTGAAGCATCAAACTGAGGAGCAAATTTCCATAGTCTTAGTAATGGAATGACCCAGTAAATGAAATTAACATCAGAAAAGCAATGATGGATAAAATAAAATGTACAAACATCCTTTGCAGACAACAAGCTGCAAGAATAAGTTTTCAGCGCTGTTATCAGAGGCAGAGCAGGTTTGGTGGTTGATACAGTCTTATATGTGGAACTGAACATACATAAAAGTATCTGTTTTGGGACAAGTGCAGCTGATGTATGCTGCAATATTGTTGGCATTATTCGCTGTTGTGTGTGAAGAACTTTATGCAAGTGAAAGCAGCTCAAAGATAGATGTGTAGTAGCTAACTAATGTGCACCAAATTGTGTGTAATCAGCTGCATGCTGGCCACATTTTCATCTTTCTTCTGTGCATGTGATGCCGTGAATAAAATATTTGCTTTTCCTCTCTGCGTTGGGTGATTATTTTGCCTCTTGGTGTTCAAGATGAGAGATGCAAAGAAATCATGCCAAGCACTACAAAAAGGAATGAGAGTAATAGTGCTCCATGTATATCAATTTTTTAATTGATATCTGCAGGTACAATCCATGCAGCACAGTATATATGTCCTTACACAGAAAAAAGAGGGAAGCAGGTGGCAAAAGCACATGGTGCCATCCTGAAACCTGTAGAGAATTTCTAGCTAAACTAATGCACATGTTCGAACCAGTGGCGCAGACATTTCAAAGCCGTTCAATGAGTATTGCCATCACAAAAGAAAGTGTGACACTTACACAATTTAGCAAAAAACTTGTGAGGTTGGATAATACTCTGAGTTGACAAAAATTGCAATAATGAAGCAACCTGAAATGGCTTGGGTTCAATAAGCCGTAGAAAGTCCATTGCAGAAATACTGAGCCACATTGCCTCTATAGCTGTGCATGATAGCGAAAGTTTGCCAACGCAGGATTTTTTGCTTGAACTGAACTCTCGATTATTTCCCATAAATGTTCGACGGGATTCATGTTGGGCGATCTTGGTAGCCAAATCATTTGCTCGAACTGTCCAGAATGTTCTTCAAACCAATCACAAACAATCGTGGGCAGGTGACATACTGTATTGTCATCCATAAAAATTCCAACTTGGTTTGGGAACCTGACATCCATGAATGGCTGCAAATGTCCTCCAAGTAACCGAACATAACCCATTTCCTGTCAACGATCAGTTCAGTTGTACCAGAGGGACCAGTCCATTCCATGTAAACACAATCCACACCATTATGGGGAAACCACCAGCTTGCACAGTGCATTATTGACAACCTGGGTCCATGGCTTTGTGGGGGTCTGCACCACATTTGAACCCTACCATCAGCTCTTACCAACTGAAAGTGGGACTCATCTGACCAAGCCACAGTATTCCAGTCATCAAGAGTCCAACCATATGGTCATCAGCCCAGGAAGAGGCATTGCAGGCAAAGTTGTGCCATTTGCAAAGGCACTTGGGTTGGTAGTGTACTGGCATAACCGATTAATGCGAGATTTCGCCACACTGTCCTAATGGATACTTTCGTCGTACATCCCACATTGGTTTCTGCAGTTATTTAATGCAGTGTTGTTTGTTTGTTAACACTGACAATTCTGCAAAACCTTTATTGCTCTCGGTCATTAAGTGACGGCTGTCGGCCACTGCATTGTCTGTGGTAAGAGGTAATACCTGAAATTTTGTATTCTCAGCACACTCTTGACACTGCGGATCTCGTAATATTGAATTCTATAATTATTTCTGAAATGGAATGGTCCATCCGTCTAGCTCCAACAACCATTCTGTGTTCAAAATCTCTTAATTTCTTTTGTGAGACCATATAGTTTCTTAATTTCCACTGTGTGGCCATAATCACATTGGAAACCTCTTCATATGAATCAGCTGAGCATATATGACAACTCTGCCAATGCACTGCCCTTTTATACCTTTTGTATGCGATACTTCCATCATTTGTATACGTGCATATTACTATCCTATGACTTTTGTCACCTCAGTGTATTCAGTGGGCGTGCTGAAGTTAGAAAAGGATAGGGCACTCCCCTTAGAAGATGGGTGCTATCCAGGCTCAAATGATGTGATAAACGAGCAAGGATTACCGACTTTTTCAGAGCAATGGTAGCTAAACAGGCAAGCTCTAGTCACAAGATTTGCCTCTCTTAACATCAGCTCTATGACAGGATGAGCAGATGTAGTAATTGTGGTATTAAAATGGGATAAAATTGACATTTGCACAGTGTGGGACACCAAGTGGAGATATGCAAACCCACAAGATATTTGTGACGTACATAAAATCATTTATAATGGCAGCCCAAAAACCATCAATGGAGTTGGGATCATTATCAGCACAAAATTTTGTGGTTTTGAAGCAAAAATAGAATGATTTGATCATCACTTAATGAAAGTTGTTTTGGCATCTGATTAGTGGAAGATTTATATCTTCTCACATTATCCTCCATATAAAGGCAAAAACTGAGCATACACCCATTGTCTCTGTTGATGTCAATGGTCATGATGGTTCAAATGCAGATGTATATCTATGCCATTATGACAGTGGTGCTGGGAACTAGAATGCAAATGGTGAGAGAATACTTAACTTCGTTGAATACCTACTACAAGAAGCAAATATCCCATCTTTGGACTTAACACAGTGGTAACAGAATGAGCCATATCTAAATATTCTTGTACAGCAACATGGTCTACAAGTTATCTTGAATACAAAGGTCCTTCCCTATGAAACAGTTGCCACACAAATTACCCATCTTATGTCCGAATGCACATCAGACCTCTGTGAGATTGCAGTGGCCCAGCGTGGACTACAGGGTGACTATTCAAAGAACTGGAAAATAACATCATTTCAGACATCACCCTTCCACCTATTACTGGCATTGAGGGGAAAAAAAGTGGGACACCCTGAAAGATTGTGTCACAGCAAATCCTCATTAAACATTGGGTACCACAAAATCCGGATGATGTAAAATCTATCGCCAGTCATGTCTATGGACTGAAGAAGTGAAAAATGTTGTGTTTTAAAAAGTGGCTACATTGAAAGCTTCTATGATGGGGAAAAAGTAGAATTATTTTCATGATGCTAGCAGTGCAGCAAAGAAGGCAGTGATGGCAGAAAAATCGTTCCACTCCAGCAAAGTCTGTGATAAACTTTCGCCAACAACAGAAGAGAACTCTACCGCCTTGCGAAGCAGCATTTCAGACAAACAGAGGCCATAGAAAAATTCCGTGGAAGCGACTATGAAGAAGCAAAACTTGTCACCAGTAGGAAGAATGTAGCTGAGTGATGGCATTAATACTCTGAGAAAATTTGCAATCAGGAGTTTCCACATACTCTGATTCAAGTGCCAGCACCTGTACAGGAAACCAAGACACCAATCGTGGTGTTGTCAAAACAGTGTATAAAATGAAAAATGGAAAGGGAACAGGACCAGACAACTATCTGCAGAGCTGTATAAAACCAAAGAACTGGGATTCAACTGAATAGCTTCAGCTTTGTGGAAATCAAAGCACTGGGATTCAACTTAATGGCTGAGATTTCTTCAAAAAAATTTTGTTGAACAGGAAAGGATTCCAACTGGTGGACATGTAGTACAACAATTGCAATTTGGAAGCAGAAGGGTAGCCCAGCTGAATGTTGCAACTACTGCTCAATATATCTTCTGTCACACACGATTAACATCTGTGAACACATCATTGACAAAAGGATCTGACAATTGGCAATCAATGTGGATTCGTGAGGGGCTCTGGCATGGCAGATGCTTTTCATGTTGCTTGCCTGCTTATAGAAAAAGACATTGAGAAGTCAAAGCACCCCCACCTTGCTTTCCTTAACCTTGAAAAGGCCTTTGAGTGCCACACAAGTTGATCTGGTTTGTCTTGCAGGAGCATGAACACCTGAAGAATTAGTGATGGGTCTGACTGTTCTACTATAACCCAGAAAGCTGAATACAATAAGCTGCTGGACTACTGGGCAATTTTCCTGAATTTTACTGCATGCTGCTCCACCAGCAGAAAACTGCTCCATCAGCAGAAAATATGCCAATAATTTTAACAGAAGTAACGGTAAATGTTTAACACAATGATAAATATAAATTCTTCATATCAGGAAACAAACAATGACAGGAAAACTACTGGTGGAACATATTGATGCTGTAGCAGTGGAGACCGTTCTTTTGAGAACAATAACGGAAGACATCTTGAATTTTGTTATGTCCTTGAAACTTTCACGACCCAAAAATGTGCACAGGGAACATGCTGGAAAATGAGCTTCAGGTATGGTGGACTAAGAATTTGGGTGGCAGAGGTAGTTGACTTACTGTGCTTCACATAAGATCAACAAACTCATTTACTCCTCAAAGATGCTGATTTTTAAAGTGTCAAAGGCAAAACATTGTGAAGCCTACAATTCTCCAATACTGTCTTGAAGCAGAGGTTGAAGAACAATTATTGCAGCACATTCAGTCATCACAAAGAACAACAGGAGCAGACACTATGTTTCAGTGAACAGGAGCCGCCACTACGAACACAAAAAGTCAAATATAAAGACATAGCCGGCCTTAGAGAACTATACTTTTAATGCTGGTCACAGTAGAACATCTGCTCCTGCTCAAGTCCCACACGCCAACGTAACATATTTATGACTGAGATGACATAAAGACACGGCATGTGTATGCTACAGTGAAGTCATATATTGGAGACAAGAACAGTGTATTTACGAGGGTGGTTCGAAAAATTCTCGGAACGGAACAGAAAAAAAAGTACTTACATCACTGAAACTTATTTTGTTTGTCAATGTAGTCTCCTTGTAGATTAATGCACTTGGTCCAACGATGTTCCAGTGGCTTGATCCCATCTCGAAAATAAGTATCCTCCAGGCCTGTAAAATAGTTGTCAACTCTGGCTATCAATTCTTCGTTTGAAGTGAATCTTCGACCACCAAGAAAAATTTTCAGTTTTGGGAAGAGATGGAAGTCTGATGGTGTCATATCAGTTGAATAAGGCAGGTGTGGCAACAATTCGTACCTTAGTTCGTGTTATTTTGCCACAGCAATGGTACACGAGTGCGGGCGCACATCACATCAAGAGTCGCAGCACCCATCTTGCAGATTTTTCCTTCATTTGTAATTCTTCAGTTAAAATGTGATACGACCTTCCAGATGACATCTGGTAAGTGTGAGCAATTTCATGCACTTTCAATCAGCAATTCTCCATGACCATTTTGTGCACTTTTGCAATGATTTCTGGAGTAATGACACATCTTGGCTGACCACTGTGCAGGTCATCATCTAAGTTCTCCTGACCAAATTTAAGTTCAATTGTCCACTTGGCAGCAGTTGAATATAAAGGAGCAGAGTCCCCCAGTGTATTCTGGAAATCGGCATGAATATCCTTTGCTTTCATACCTTTCTTTATTAAGTACTTAATCACTGTTTGAATCTCAATTTTTTCCATCTTCGCAAATCACTACACAGGAACAACAAGAGAGCTATGTCACTACCACAGCTCTCTTCCAAGACCACTGATGTGGCATGTGTTTACAGGCAACAGTCCAATGAATATCACGTGAACAACCTGTTGCGCTAGCGCTGACCTCTCATGGTGATTCCGAGAACTTTTCAAACCACCCTCGTAGAATCACATGTGTATAGGGGCTTGAACAAAAAACTAGGATACAGTGACCACCCAGAGAAAAACTGGCAGACACACAGTTATGGAGCCTTTCAAATAATCCAGACTCAGAGTAATACAGGTTCCTTGACCAGACAGATTCAGTTCCATGTACACTGGGTATATGCCCATATACAGATAGCAGTATCATCACGACACAAGGTATAGAAGGGCAGTGCATCATCATTTGTACTCAGATGATACATGTAAAAAGGTTTCCACATGACGGGAATTGATAGTCTTTGGACATTACATTGTAGTTGGAGCTATAGACATTAGACATTCTATTTTGGAAATTGTTATGGAATTCAATATTCTGAGATCCACAGTATAAAGAGTGCACCAAGAATACAAAATTTCAGGCATTACTCTTATCATGGACAATGCAGTGGCTGATGGCCTTCACTTAATCACTGAGAGAAACGGTATTTGCATAGAGTTGTCCGTGCTAACAGACAAGCAAAACTGCACAAAAAAAAAATCACAGAAATGGGCTTGTGACCGTATCAGTTGGACCCTGGATGACTGGAAAACCATGACTTGGTCAGAAGAGTCCCAATTTCAGTTGGTAAGAACTGATGCAGGGTTTGAGGGTAGCGCAGACCCCACAAAGCCAGGGACCCAGGTTGTCCATGAGGCGCTGTGCAATCTGATGGTGTCTCCATAATGGTGTGAATTACACTCCTGGAAATGGAAAAAAGAACACATTGACACCGGTGTGTCAGACCCACCGTACTCGCTCCGGACACTGCGAGAGGGTTGTACAAGCAGTGATCACACGCACGGCACAGCGGACACACCAGGAACCGCGGTGTTGGCCGTCGAATGGCGCTAGCTGCGCAGCATTTGTGCACCGCCGCCGTCAGTGTCAGCCAGTTTGCCATGGCATACGGAGCTCCATCGCAGTCTTTAACACTGGTAGCATGCCGCGACAGCGTGGACGTGAACCGTATGTGCAGTTGACGGACTTTGAGCGAGGGCGTATAGTGGGCATGCGGGAGGCCGGGTGGACGTACCGCCGAATTGCTCAACACGTGGGGCGTGAGGTCTCCACAGTACATCGATGTTGTCGCCAGTGGTCGGCGGAAGGTGCACGTGCCCGTCGACCTGGGACCGGACCGCAGCGACGCACGGATGCACGCCAAGACCGTAGGATCCTACGCAGTGCTGTAGGGGACCGCACCGCCACTTCCCAGCAAATTAGGGACACTGTTGCTCCTGGGGTATCGGCGAGGACCATTCGCAACCGTCTCCATGAAGCTGGGCTACGGTCCCGCACACCGTTAGGCCGTCTTCCGCTCACGCCCCAACATCGTGCAGCCCGCCTCCAGTGGTGTAGCGACAGGCGTGAATGGAGGGACAAATGGAGACGTGTCGTCTTCAGCGATGAGAGTCGCTTCTGCCTTGGTGCCAATGATGGTCGTATGCATGTTTGGCGCCACAATCAGGACTGCATACGACCGAGGCACACAGGGCCAACACCCGGCATCATAGTGTGGGGAGCGATCTCCTACACTGGCCGTACACCACTGGTGATCGTCGAGGGGACACTGAATAGTGCACGGTACATCCAAACCGTCATCGAACCCATCGTTCTACCATTCCTAGACCGGCAAGGGAACTTGCTGTTCCAACAGGACAATGCACGTCCGCATGTATCCCGTGCCACCCAACGTGCTCTAGAAGGTGTAAGTCAACTGCCTTGGCCAGCAAGATCTCCGGATCTGTCCCCCATTGAGCATGTTTGGGACTGGATGAAGCGTCGTCTCACGCGGTCTGCACGTCCAGCACGAACGCTGGTCCAACTGAGGTGCCAGGTGGAAATGGCATGGCAAGCCGTTCCACAAGACTACATCCAGCATCTCTACGATCGTCTCCATGGGAGAATAGCAGCCTGCATTGCTGCGAAAGGTGGATATACACTGTACTAGTGCCGACATTGTGCATGCTCTGTTGCCTGCGTCTATGTGCCTGTGGTTCTGTCAGTGTGATCATGTGATGTATCTGACCCCAGGAATGTGTCAATAAAGTTTCCCCTTCCTGGGACAATGAATTCACGGTGTTCTTATTTCAATTTCCAGGAGTGTATGTTTACATGGAATAGACTGGGTCCTCTGGGGCAACTGAACTGGTCCTTGACAGAAAATGATTATGTTCGGCTACTTTAGAGACCATTTGCAGCCATTCATGGACTTCATATTCCCAAACCAAGTTGGAATTTTTACAGATGACAATGTGCCATGTCACCCGGCCACAACTCTTCACGACTGGTTTGAAGAACATTCTGGACAGTTCAAGCAAATTATTTGGCTACCCAGATTGCCCGACATGAATCCCATCGAACATTTGTGGGACATAATCAAGAGCCAGTTCATGCACAAAATTGTGCATTGGCAAAACTTTCGCAATTACGGATGACAATAGAGGCTGCTTGGCTCAATATATGTGCAGGGACTTCCAACAACTTGCTGAGTCCATGCCACAATAAGTTGCTGCATTGCAACAGGCAATAGGAGGTCCAATACGATATTAGGTGGTGTCCCGTGACTTTTGTCACCTACATGTAAGTACACTCACATAAACAGATAAATATTAATTCCATGATATAGTAGATACCTAGAACAAGAAAATAAAATTAACTTTTTATAACTCATTAAATTAAGTGTTTCTTAAGCACTGAATATTGCAATTTTTACAACTGGAAACTATTTTAAAACTTGTGTCTCACTGAGACTTTCTACAATAAACACGACTAAATTCATTGGAGCAATAAAATGATCTGTTACTGTTTGAGAGATAAAACATTATACAAAATAACAGAATGTAAATTAGTGATGTCACATTGCATTTCTCCATCTTTTTCTAATACTCTGGGCTCTTAACCATCAATGAAAGAGCAAATGATGGGAATCTCTTGCCCCGTGCAAAGTCCCAAGCAACTGAAAAAAGTGCAGGCAATTCCAGCATATAAGAAAGGCATGAAACAGACCCGCATAAGTAAAGACCAATACCCTTAACACTGGTTTGCTGCAGAATTCTTGAAGACATACAGAATTCAAATGTAATAAATTTCCTTGAGACGGAAAAGCTTGTATCTACAAATCAGCATAGATTTAGAAACCAAAGCCAGGGTGAAGCCAGCTCAACCTTTTCCCACATGATATCCTGCGAACCATGGACGTGGAGCAACAAGCATATTCCATATTTCTAATTATCTTGTAAGTGTTTGATATGGTGACCCACTGCAGGCAGTTAATAAAGGTTTGAGCATACAGATAAGGTTCTCAGATTTGTGAGTGACTTCAAGACTTCTTAAGTAAAGAACCCAGTACACTGTCCTTGATGGTGACTGTTCACCACAAACAAGGGTAGCATCAGGAGTGCCCCCAGGAAGTGTGATGGGATCACTCCTATTCCCTAGATACATCACTATGTGATCAAAAGAATCCAGACATCTGGCTGGAAATGACTTACAAGTTCGTGGTGCCCTCCACTGGTAATGCTGGAATTCAATATGATGTTGGCTAGCCTTGATGACAGCTTCCACTCTCGCAGGCATACGTTCAATTACGTGTTGGAAGATTTCTAGGGGAATGGCAGTGCATTCTTTATGGAGTGCTGCACTGAGGAGAGGTATCAATGTCAGTTGGTGAAGCCTAGCATGAAGTCGGCATTCCAAAACATCCCAAAGGTGTTCTATAGGATTCAGGTCAGGACTCTGTACAGGCCAGTCCATTACGGGAATGTTGTTGTTGTGCAACCACTCCGCCACAGGCCGTGTATTATGAACAGGTGCACGAGTGTGTTGAGAGATGCAATCGCCATACCTGAATTGCTCTTCAACAGAGTGAAGCAAGCAGGAGCTTAAAACATCAATACAGGCCTGTGCTGTGATAGTGCCACGCAAAACAACGAAGGGTGCAAGCCCCCTCCATGAAAAACATGACCACACCATAACACCAACACTTCCAAATTTTACTGTTGGCATTACACACACTGGCAGATGACATTCACTGGGCACTCGCCATACCCACACCCTGCCATCAGATTGCCACATTGTGTATCGTGATTTGTCATTCCACCCAACATTTTTCCACTGTTCAATCATCCAATGTTTACACTCCTTGCACCAAGCGAGGTGTCGTTTGGCATTTACAGTCTTGATGTGTGGCTTATGCGCAGGCAGTCGACCATGAAATCAAGTTTCCTCACCTCCCACCTAACTGTCATAGTACTTGCAGTGGATGTTGATGTAATTTAGAATTCCTGTGTGATGGTCTGGATAGATGTCTGCCTATTACACATTACGAACCTCTTCAACTGTCAGCGGTCTCTGTCAGTCAACAGATGAGGTCGGCCTGTATGCTTTCGTGCTGTACATGTCCTTCATGTTTCCACTTCAGTATCATTGGACCTAGGGATGTTCAGGAGTGTGGATTCAAATGGATCTGACCACTGTGGGACTTAACATCTGAGGTCATCAGTCCCCTAGAACTTAGAACTACTTCAACCTAATTAACCTAAGGACATCACACACATCCATGCCCGAGGCAGGATTCAAACCTGCGACCGTAGCAGTCGCGCAGTTCCAGACTGAAGCGCCTAGAACCGCTCGGCCACACTGGCCGGCAGGAGTGTGGAAATCTCGCTTACAGATGTATGACACAAGTGACATCCAATCACTTGACCACGTTCGAAGTCTGTGAGTTCCGCAGAGCGCTCGATTCTGCTCTCTCACGATGGCTAATGACTACTGAAGCTGCTGATATGGAGTTACTGGCAGTAGGTGGCAGCACAATGCACGTAATATGAAAAAAGTATGTTTTTGGTGGTGTCTGGATACTTTTGATCACATAGTGATCTGATGGACAGGGTGAGTAGCAACTTACAGCTGTTTGCTGATGATGCTGTGGTGCAGGGGAAGATGTCATTATTGGGTGACTGTAAAAGGGTACAGGAAGACTTACAATTTCTTGTTAGTGTGATGAATGGTAGAGTGCTGTAAAAAAGAGAGAGAGAGAACGCCACAAAGTGATACAAATGGAATGAGCACAACCTACTGATAACAGGGAAGGTAAATGGTTGACTTTGTTTTAGTGGGAGAACTTCAGGCTAGTGTAGTTCATCTATAAAGCAGACCACATAGGACAGCAGTGTGACCCATTACTGCATACTGATCGAGGTTGCATTAAAGGAAGACGTAAAAGCACAATTTGACACTGGTAAGTTTGATTACCATGAAAGTATTATGAAGACACTACCTGAAGTCAAATGGGAAACCTTGGAGGGAAGATGGCGTTCTTTTGTGAGGCACAATCGAGGAAATCCAGAGAACCAGCATTTGAGAACAACTACGGAATGATACTACTCCTGCCAATGTACATTTTGTCTAAGGACCACAATGATAAATTAGGGCTCATATGAAGGCTTATAAATAGTAGTTTTTCCCTTACTTTATCTGGGAGTGGAATAGGAAAGAACATGACCAGTAATGGTACATGGTATGCTGCACCCTGCATCACATAGTGGTCTGTGGAGTATGTATGAGGATGTAGATGTACTCAGTTTCAGAGATAAGGATTTATTAGTAGTGATATAGAGGGTAAACTTACTACACCATGCACCATATAACACAAAACAGAATGTGGCACACTTTACATAACATGAGAAAAACTACAAAGGTGATAACTCAGTAGTGCTACAAATAATATCTGTCAAAGTAATAGTCAATCGACTTTGGATCTTGCCAACTCTGTTCCCGTACCTCATTAGCCAATTTCATAATTAGGCTTCTTCAATTCTCTCCCTCATTTCCTCCATCCACTTCTATGCCCATGTATACATCAGTAAACAAATATTACTGTTTTCACTTTGTTCTTTAAACATCTCTTCTGGCACAGTCATTAGACACTGTAACATTACTGTTCAAGGGTCTAATTTCTGAAATTCAGCATTGTACACAATACAATACAATACAATACATTACCTTTATTTCCCTACACAATAAAAATGTTTGTTGAAATAATACTCATGTATAATACTCTTGACAGCAATTGTACTGACCGGAAACTCGCTACTGTCAGTGGAGTGATTACACACTATCCATAAATCCTGACTGTCCCTGTCCTTGTCATCCGGTACTTTACGTATGT
The DNA here is from genome assembly GCF_023864345.2 of Schistocerca serialis cubense. NCBI lineage: Eukaryota > Metazoa > Arthropoda > Insecta > Orthoptera > Acrididae > Schistocerca > Schistocerca serialis. Next base: position 722,549,960 of record NC_064643.1, read on the forward strand.
GAGACCAGAAGAGCGAGTCTCGCTGAGATGCCGGCCATATACGTTTGTGAACCTGTAGGAATATCAGCGTGTCCTCGGAAACTTTCTCGAGCACTGTCATCTGCTCAATAGTGCCTGGAAACAAAATAATTACAAATTCTTTAGTTGTGGCAACATGTATTTACTTTCAAAAATCAACACAGAACCTAGTTTAAATTTCCCATTCCTTTATTGTAAATTGCTAATTAAAGTGACTGAAAGTGTACTAGCCCATACTACATACAATTCACCTGTAAAATGTTATTTAGCTACTTAATACATAAATAAATAAAAGAAAGCCGATGAACTGGATTCCAAAAATATAAAAGCTATGTTGGAACTATTAAATAATTCCTTCCCAAAAATGTGTAAGTGTTTGAGAGATGAAGTAGTAGTTCCAGATCCCCTATTAGGATGGTAATAAATATATTGCAATACTGTGGCACTACGAGATGTGAGATGGCAAGGTCAAGGACGAATAGATATGATACACCTCAGTATTCTTTGCTGTAGAGTGGAGCAGAAAGAAGAATAGGTCAGTCTGGAACAGGATTTATAACAACAAATGGGATAAAGAGAAGTACTTTGGAATTTGAACCTATAAAGAAAAAACTGAGTAGACTCAAAATTAAAGATGTCCTTGCAAGTACATGCAGGAAAATACAACCTACTGCTAGTTTTGGGAGAGTTTATTGCAAAGGTTGTGGGAAACCAATGTGAAAGAGTATCAATGAGATACACTTTACACAAGAAAAAAGAACTGAGAATGGATCTATGCCATGTCAGTTTTCTACTAGTAAAAACTGTAAAAACAAACCAAATAAAAATTACAGACACTCTGACAGCAGACGAGGAAATAATAGGAGGAATAGAAGTGAGAAAGTGGTGAAAGCAGCAGCACAAGAAGCAAGCAAAGAAATGAATGAATGGGTTGATGATGAATGTAAACTAGCGATAGACAATAGAAACTCAGCAAAACTGAGAACGCTACAGAGAGAGAGGCAACAAAAATTTGGAAGTGTATAAGGAAGCAAGGTCAAATGCACATATGATACATATGAAAAAGAAATGACCGGAGACAAAATTTCAAGGTAAAAGAATTAATGAAACAGAAGGGAACAAGAGAATTGTATCATGTAATATGAAGGACAAGGAAAAATCACAGATGGGGGGAAATAGGGTGATGATCTCTTTACAGTTCTGTTTACCTTAGCTCTAAACAGTCTGATACAAAAAACATAAAAAGAGAGGTACAATAATGATTAAATCCTGCTGGATGCATGCAAATGCAGGTACTCTTGGAATTGTGGCAAAATGCTTAAAGAAATGTAATGGTAGCAGAAAGAGAAAAATTGAACTGACTGTAAATGAAAACAAGACAAAAATACGTGATAAATTCCAGTTCTAGGCTAGAAGAAAACCACATGGCTTGAAGGGCTCTAATACACGTTTCAAAGTTGTCAGTTACTTTCATTATCTAGATGTCCTTTTAACTAGTGAAAATAATATGAAATAATCTGTAAAAGAAAGGATACAAGCAGGAAATAGAGCCTATATACAAATTTTCAGTTATTGAGATAACAGGGTGTTCCTACCTGTAGATTGTGGAACATGTTGGAACAAATGTCATCTGGTCTTTGAGGTTATACTTGGGTCAATCCAGCAACGGGCAGAGTAGATTGAGAAAACCAGTCTTGCACACGGAGTTTTAACAAAGCTTACAATCTTCACCATTGTCCTTAAAACTGATCGCGCCCCTGGTTCTGAGTCAAGTAGAATGGCTTAACCAGACTTCAAAGGTTCTGTGACAAACTAGGCTGTGACTCCTTGGACAGGGGAGGGGGGACTTCTGATGAGTGACAGTATATAATTAAAAAGCAAGCAATTAAGTCACCAAACAATCAAAGAAATTTTATCTTATATACTTCCTGTTCACATCACCTCAGCATTTACTGCGATAGAATTATTTGCGATGGGTGCAATCCAGCAGCGCAGGAAGAGAGGTGGTGGTGGTGGTGGTGGTGGTGGTGGTGGTGGCACTGGAGGAGGAGAAGGAGGCAGTGAAAGAGGGGTTGCTTCAAGAAGTACAAAATATTCATATTTAAGTAACGTAACATATAAATTTTGAAAATACTTCATTTTTAGAATATACTTTCTATTCACATCTTCTTGAAGTAAGATATGTTATTTGTCTCTAAAAAGTTGACAAGCCTTCTTATGGTTCATGTATAGCCGAAAATGCTGAAGTAGTATGCAAATGAAATCCCTCCAACCCGGACGCAGAAGAAAAAAAAAAAAAAAACACTCAGATAACAACTTGGGTCAGTCAGTTGTCTCACATTAAGTGAAAATACTCAAATCTGGAGAGTAAGTAAAAATATTTGATTTGTATAGCCAACATAGCCACAGAAACTACTTTCATTCAGTTGTTTCACCTAACGGGGTGGGGTGGGGGAGGGAACCACATGGGGGGGGGGGGGGGGGGGGGGGAAATTGACAGGCCAATTGGTTACTAAAACCAGTCAATTATACTATCACTAGCATATCTTCCACATAAATCAACTATGACCTTTGTTTCAAATGTTAACCTCCAATTCACTATCCACTCTCTGTTCTTGTGATTGTATAGTGACACATACCGACTAATTTGGATACAACTCAAGGCAGAGTAAAGTAAAATTACTTGTATAGTGACACGCACTGGGTAATCTGTACACAAGTCAAGTCAGGGGTAAAGTAAAATTACTGAGTAAATGCCTTATTTATCTGTATGCACAAGAGGAGATTGTGTTGATGCTGGCCAAGACCAATAGAGAAAAGTCTTCCCATCCACATGGTACTTAATTGACAATTCTGCAGCATCCAAAACTGCAAATTGTGCTATACCCAAATGAAGAATTAAATTAGACAAGTTCTCGAAGTCTGGCAGAAAAGTAATTATTTTAAACACCTCCTACAAAGGTACCCTGCAATCCTAAGATGTATAGACTTATCTGTCCAAACAATACATTTATTAAACTGCAAAAATATCTCCTCTATGAAGGTTTTCTGATACAAAGAGATTCTCAGTCTCAGCCCATGCCAGTATGGCTTCACACAGTATAACTCTATTGAGGATGCCGTTTCCTGAGCAACAACATAGTACATAACGTCTCCGATAACTACAAGATTACAGTTAGGATAGACATCACAGGCACCTTTGACAATTTACAGATATCCCAATTTGTTTATATGAATGTATGAGCATTTCGTAACTGCTTCCGTGACTACTGATGACATATGAGGGCTGTTCAAAAAGTAAGGTGACTTTTCAAATTGCACAGGCAACATACATTTGATTATCATTTTTTTTATTTTATGTTGGTACACATGTCCCAAACATATGTTCACAGGTTCAAGTGCACAGCATACTTCATTTGTTTTTGACAGATAGAAAGGTTAGATGTGTTTGTGTGTGCTCAGTGATTTTCAATTATTATAAACAATGGAGCAAGAAATCAACATCAAATTTTGTGTGAAAAATGGAATCAAGTGCTCTAAAACACTTGAAATGTTGACAATGATGATCCTGATTTGCACGAAAGAGTCATAACTGATGATGAAACATGGGTTTATAGTTATGATGTCGAAATCAAAGCCCAATCGTCCCAATGAAAACATCCTGAAGAGCCAAGACCGAAAAAAGCACACCAAGTTCAATCAAATGTCAAAGTTTTGCTCGCTTTATTTTTTTTCCATTACCACGCATAGCGCATCAGGAATTTGTGCCTCAAGGTCATCCAGTCAAAAAGGAGTATTACCTTGTCGTTATGTGCCGTTTGCGAAAAGCAATATGCAAAAAACATCCAGAATTGTGTAAGTACAATTCATAGCTTTTGCATCACGACAGTGCACCTGCTCACTCATTGTTGCTAGTGAGAGATTGTTTGGCCAAAAACACAACCGGCCATCCCAGTCCAATGGGCCGCGAGCAGGGCAGAAGCTACATGGGACACGGACATATCTGCACAAACAGCCGTAGAGCAACTGTAAGTCCATTTCTGTGCACACCAGGAGGTAATCTTGCTGACCAGAAGCCAAACATTGATTGTTGGACAGCTACCAATCGTTGACGACATGGACATCCACAAATAGCCTCTTTGCTTCCATCTCCCCTTACGTCCTGACTAGCCAATCATATTAGAGGGCCAATTAAAAGTTTTACAACAGTGACGTCAGACATCGATAGTCTGTAATAAATAGAAGCACCTATCCCCATGCAAAACCAGTTGTGCCCTGAGGAAGGCCATTGCAATTTGGCCGAAACGTTGGTTTTAGTTTATTATTGTTGTTAGTTTTTAGCAATGACACGGCATAATACCCAGAAGAATTTTAATAACTAAGCACACTCAAGTTTGCGATCTCAATCTGCTCTTCCATTTCAAAGCTTCATGAAAATTAGATACCCATAAATCCTTATCTTTCCCCATTACCTATCTTGACCTTCAATTGCCTAAAAATATTAATATACCTTTAACACTTAGCGTGCGGTTGATGTAACATTACGGCAACTGTAGGAAATGGGAATGTGCAGCGGATGCACTGTAATACTACTTCCTATCAGTTATGATGATTTTCGTGCAGTTGATGTAACATTATGGCAACTGTAGGAAATGGGAATGTGCAGCAGACGTACCGTAATACTAATTCCCACCAGTTATGGTGATTTTTCTGAGTTGTCAAACATATATTTATGATTCTGGAGAAGACAACAGCAATTGAACATCAAATCTGTTGTTTTATTACATCAGATTTGTAAGATTTCAACTATTACAGAGTCATCTTCAGTGTTAAAAATCACAAAACAGGAGAATCAGGGAGAAATATAATATAGTTGACACCATATTGTAAGTGCAACAAAAAGCACCACACAGTTACATACCGCATAGCAACAGGTGACATTAGTCCAAAGTGTCACGTAGTAAACAATATTGGTGTAGAGCTTACAGGAGTCTAACATTAAATGAAGCCGTTGCTTACATGGTTGAACAGGAGAAAAAAGTGAAGTCAGAGCCACGTGCTGCCTTCTATCGAGGCTCTGGTGAATAGATGCAGGATAGTAAAGCTATATAATTTTTAACAAATTTCTTTAAAAAAGTGCTGAACAATAAAACCACAAGTGATGGTTAAACATGGAAAGCAAATCATATGTTTGGAGCCATAAATATTACCTGCTCAATGGCAGTAAGCACAGGATAGTATGTCACGTATTTTTGCATTAAAAACTGAAGGAAGAGGACCCATTTACAATTCCATACAATACAAAAAGCACAATATTAAAATAATGTACCAAAGCAATTAAAAATGATAGGAAATGAAGATAGTACAATAAACCAAGACATACCCTATATGAGCATAAACTAACATAGTAAAACTTGTAAAAATGTGTTAGTGCCATCTCTGGGCATACAGTGCAAACACGTGCGATAAAACAGTATACAACATCAGAAGGTGTGAAGCTAGCCAATGGTGCATACAAAGTGAACATACAAGTAAAATAAAGAAATGCAACAGAGAAGAGAGAACACGGTTATTTTCAAATGCACACCCTCTCTGGGCTAATATAAGATAAAATTAGCCAAGGAACAAGACAACCACACTTTTTGTTATTTTTATGCCCCCAGAAACAAATCATATTATAAAAAATTGTATAGGAAGTTAAAAAGGGCATCCATAAAAGATATGAAGTACCAACTTGAAATGTCTAACAACATACGGACACAATATGTACTAGTAATACGACACACTTGTGGTGATAACAAAAAAGCCAGCAGTACATTAAGCAATGGGATAGATCTCATTATGAGCTACAGATCAACTGTTAATTTCTGATTTTTGATAAATCAACTGTTGAATGTCTTCAAGAAGCCACATGGCAATATCATCATCATTTACACATTTTCTATCATTGCAAATGCAATCGCACTGAGTTGTCAGATCTTTGTGCTAAGTGGTGCCATGCACCTAGCAAATTCCAACAATGGACTGCACTAATAGCACAATAATGGAAATGTGTTAGACATCATCCAACACTGGAGCTCTGTTGGAAAATTGTAATGTCGGACATAGTCCGACTGTGGACCAGGAAGGGTTAATCCCGGTCGTATGACAGGGTTATGGAAAATAAAATATGCTCATACAACTTATTTATGCACTACTGGTTATCTTAATACCTTTCGATGATGCCTATACTATAAGCCCTAGTGCCAGTGTATTTTATCAGTTGGACAACGTGAGTTTATGTCCCAAAGGGAATACTTCAGTTTATTGCACTATTTTTATTTCTTCTAAATTTTAATTGCTTTGGTACTTTGTTTTAACACTGTACTTTTTGTGTTGTGTGGAACTGTAAATGGATCCCCTTACATTAATTTGTAATGCAAAAATACATGACATACTATCCCGTACTTACTACGATTGAGCGGGCTATGCTTACGGCTCCACACATTAATTGCTTTCCATGTTTATAGCCATTACTTGTGGTTCCATTGTTCAGTACATTTTTAACAATTTTTTTTAAATTATATAGCTTTACTATCATGCTCAACAGGGGGCATCACATGGCTCTGAAGTCACTCTTTCTTCCCGTTCAGCCATGTAAGCAATGGCTTCAGTTCATGTTAGACTCCTGTAAGCTCTACACCTGTTGTTACATGGTATGTACTGTTCCGGCATAATAAAATGCAACCACAGAGAAGGCTGTGAAATGACATCAGTCAATAGCACACTGATCAGGACGTCACCAAGATAGGAGCGGCATCTAGACAAAGTGAATATAAGCGATTCTCCCACCAGCCTTAGGCAGACAGTATTAGCACAGTACCAGACTCGCAGACCAGCACAGTATTAGCACAGTACTAGGAAAGCACTACGATAGTAGTGTTGTGTGATCCATATCAATTGTTTACATGGACCTTTTATACAGCAAAGGACTTTGATTGTTTGCATGTTGCTCATCACTTGTGACACTGTTGTAATTTCAAAGTTAAGTACTGTCAATCTTCTGTTTTGTAATAAAAACTATTAATCTGATTTTCTTGAATGTATAGCATTCTGAGACCACAGCACCCTTTAGGCATCCTATACGAGACGAGTGGGCAGTACCCCACATTTGGCGACGAGGTCTAACAACCGAACTCCGCACCTGATGGCCACCGAATTTTCTATTTTTTTTTTTTTGCTGGAGCCCTAATTCTGTCTTTCATTGATTTAACAGTTTCTTGTCGTTTTTGCTAATCAGTGTTTTCAGGTGGGCATTGCAGATATTTTCTTTGCTTTTTTTTTGCTTGCTTGCCTTGTCTGTTAGTTGCATTTTGTGTCTTCCAAAATGCCCACCCGGCCTCTCCCATCCCCTGCTCAGGTGCCACATCTGCAAGTGTTAAGATGCCACACAGCTAATGCAGATGTTTCAGTTCCAGACGCAACAGATCTTGCAAGTTACTCAACACGGTGCAGCAGCTACTAGCCAATGCTGCGCACCCTACAGAACAAGCACCACCTACAGGAACACCCATTGTCATACCACCTTTTTGGCAGTTTAGTGAACAAGGAGAGGAATGGCTCGAGTGGTTGTCCCAGTCTGAGGCCCACCTGCTAGCTCACAATGTACCAGTTACTGTGAAAAGCCATTACCTATTATCAAAGACAGGAAGTGCACTGTTCTGCTTAATCACAAAACTTTTCCCTAAGCCACTCCGAGTGAACTTGCATGTGATCAAGTTATCTCTTCACTGACTAACTATTATGACCAACGAGTGAATATGATAACAGGTAGGTATCAATTCTCCAATTGCAAAAAATGGTCAGAACAAACTTACAGCGATAACAGATTTGGAGGTTATGACAAGGAAATACAAATTCAAATGTGCTTGCGGTGCTTTATATTAAGATGTTATGTTGCGTGATGCGATCGTGTACAATGCACCTGATGCCAAACTCAGAGAACAAATTTTCAAACAGTCTGATCCATCATTTCAGCAGGCAGTACAAATAACAGATCAGTACAATTCAGGTCCCTTGTCAGGTCATAAGTTTGAGCGGCCAGCTATTTGTCGTGTCAAGTCCCTTAGTTGTGATCGGCCCATTCGGCGACAGCTCGCCACGCCGAGTAAATGATCTTCCACGCCACATAAGCAGTTCGCTAAACAGGTGGCTACACAGGTGAACAGAATAAATTCTTGCCCTTGGTATTATTCACGGCACAAATGTCAAGGCTGCCCCTCCCGACAAGCTCAGTGTTATGCTTGTGGTAGGAAAGGACATGTACAATCTGCATGTTTGCAATGGAACAAACATAAGAATTCAGCCCACTCACAAAAATCTAGTCACAAGGCCCAAGTCACACGCAGTTTCTTCAGCGACGCACCAGTCAAACGAGCTTCTTGTTCATTTACTTCTTTGTGGGGAAATTTCAGTTGGACACAGGTGCCTCTGTCACACTGCTAAATCGTCACTCATATGAACTGTTAGGCTTCCCACACCTGTCCAAAACTAGCACGCAATTGATGGCTTATAATGGACAAGACGTTCCCATTCTCGGAACATGTACTTTGCCTGCCATGTATAGCTCGCATATGTGAACAGTGCCTTTTATAGTGCTACAATCACATGAGTGTGAGAACATATTTGATCTTGATTCTTTTGATTTGTTTGGCTTTAACATTCAGGACAATGTGTTGTCTGTCTCTGCATTTCAATGCAAAAGACAGTGTAGATAGCTTGCCAAAAGAATTCCCAAATGTCTTTTCTGAAGTTTTAGGCAAAGCTAACAATTTTGTTGCACATGTTACTCTGAAAACAATGCTCAGACAAAATTTTGCAGGGCCAGAATTGTTCCCATTGCATTACGGCACAAAGTTGCTGCTGAACTTAAAGAATTGCAAGATAACGGAGGTAGTGCACCCATATCACATTCGACTTTAAATCTACAGTCAACCCACAAACTGATATTGATACTTATCCATTGCCATGCTCAAGAGGGTCTCATGGACAGCTGGATGCCGCTTTTCAAAAATTGATTTGCATGACGCGCATCTTTAAATACCGCGTAATGACGGATCTCAAAACGTGTGTGTAGTAAATACTCATTTGGGCTTGTTTAGATATTTGCGTTTGCCTTTTGGCAGTGCTTCTGAACCCACCATTTACCAATGGTATTTGAAACAGCTGACTGCGCAAGCTGACTGTTCAAACTATTTGGATGAGATTGTAGTAGCAGGTTGTACACTGGAAGAACATATTGCAAATTTACCTGCTTTGTTTTGTGTGTTATCTGATGCAGGACTAAAGTGTAGACTGGACAAGTGTGATTTTTAAAAACCTGAGTTGCAGTATCTTTATCATGTCATAACAGTCAAGGTGTACATCCTTTCCAGTCACATTTGTTAGCAATGCGAGATTTGCAAGTTCCTAGCAATGACACAGAATTGCAGCCAGTCTTGGTGAAAATGAACTATTGTATTCGGTTCATGCTGAATGCTGCACAAATAGAGGCTCCACTGCATACAGTGTGTCACAAGAACGTCCCCTTTGTTTCGACAGATGAGTGCCAAGAAGCTTTTCACTAACTTAAAGATGCATTGCTCAGTGACTGATGATCAGTTCACTTTGATCCTGACAAAGCAGTCACACTGCAATTGACACTTCCTCGTACGGAAACGGTGCAGTGCTTTCACACAGAATTGGTGATAAAGACAGGCCTATTGGTTTCGCATCGAAAGTGTTGTCCAAAGCTTAGTGTAAGTATTCGTAAGTTGGAAAAGAGGCTTTGGCTATTGTGTATGGTGATGCCAAACTTCACCACTATTTGTATGGCAGAAAATTCTACTTAGTAATGGATCACAAGCCTTTGCAGTCCTTGTTTGATCCAACGAAACTGGTTCCTATCCAAACTGCCCAAAAATTGCAAAGATGGGCTTTGTTGTCATTGTCTCAATACCGGCATGAGATTGTGTATCATCCGACAGCTCAACAATGTAATGCGGGCACACTTTCATGGCTTCTGATTGGCCCTGACACACACTTTGGTGCTTCTGCTGCATCTTGTTGTCACATCGGTGCTCAGGATTCCGAAATGTTCAGTCTTTTCCGCTGAACTATAGCAAAACTGCACCAGTCATGGAAGCTGATTCAGATTTGAACATTTTGCTAAAATACAGTCACACATCTTGGCCTTGTTCCTTGCATAGCATAAAGAACTCTGTAGTGTGCCGATACTTTGCCCATCAGCATAGCCTCGCTGTACAGAAAGGAGTGATTCTTGTTCGAAATGAAAGTGGACAGTCACGTGTGTTGATCCCTAAAGCTTTGCAAAAAGAAGTGTTGCAGTTACTTCAAAAAGGACACTGAGGGATTGTTCGTACAAAACAGTTAGCGCATCGACACTGTACTTGGCAGGGTATAGACATCCAAATAGAAGAGATGATGCCACAGTGTCAGGTATGTGAGGAAAAATCAGTCCGCTCCACCACAAAAATTCTCTGCTTGGCCTAAGTTGCAATTGCCATGGCAATTTGTGCACATGGACTTGCAGGACCTTTTTGGAACACTCAATGGTTGACTGTGGTTGACTCGTAGAGCAAGCTTCCTTTTGCTCTGCCAATGAACGCAATAACTCATTAGCACAATTCAGGTGTTGACATCGTTTTTTTGCCTTGAAAGTTTACCTGCAGTAATAGTGTCAAACAACGTCCCTAAGTTCACGTCAAATGAATTTGAAACATTCTGCGAATGCAATAGCATACAGCACCTAACTAGTGCACCATTCCACCCACAGTAAAACAGCGAAGTGGAATGTTTTGTCAGAACATTTAAGCAGCAGATGGCCAAACTTTGCTCCGCAGGCACCAGGGATCAAGCATTGCAACTGTTTGTCGCCTCATATTGTTGAGAACCATGAGATGGATCATTGTAGGTGGAACTACTTCACAGCTGCCTCCATCGGACACTGCTCCACCCTCCTTGGCATCCAGTGCACAATGAAGTCCACAAATATCGCTTTGCGCTGCACGGTATTGCCTTTTACAGGGTTTTTTGCAGAAGCAGACGGTGGGCATGAGGCGAGATTGTCTGTCAATTTGATGCTTGCATGTATCTTATTTCAGATCCGGATGGCTTGCAGCACTGCCATCAAAATCAACTTTGCCTCTGTCAATGTGCACGATTATCTTCCCCCAGATTCACGGGTCCAGAGGACAGTGCGGCCATAGCAGCCCCCAGAGGGTGTTATCATGACACTGCGGGACGACCCCATGGAGACGGAGCCTTCACTGCCTCTGTCTCCTCTCGTCCTACTGATGTAGCTGGAACTGCCCTTACCGCAGCAATCGCTGCCTTCTTCATCTGGTTCATGGCAGCAGGAGGTGGGCGAGTACCCTTCTGGTCATTTTCTGGGGGACGTTTCCGTCAGAGCACAGGCCAGCCGGATGGTGGGGTACAGCTGGAAGCTTGATGTTCCCTCCAGCCACAGCTTCCAGCCCAGCGATGCGCCCACACTCCTGCCACTCCCCCCCTCCCGCCATGGTCACAATCCCTACAAGTAGACGATCTGTCACTTTGGGGGGAATGTTCTGGCATAACAAAAAGCACCAATACAAAGATGAAGAACGCAACTGCAGAGAAGGCTGTGAAATGACATTGGCCCATAGCGTGCTGACCAGGACGTTACCACAATAGGGGTGGCATCTAGGTGAAATGAATGCAAGCGCCACTTCTGGCAGCCTTGGCCAGACAGTATTAGCACATACAGACCAGCATAGTATTAGCACTGTACTAGGAGAGCACTCGATAGCAGTGACGTGTGATCCGTATCAATTGCTTACATGGACCTTGTATGAAGCAAAAGACTTTGATTGCATGTTGCCCATCGCTTGCGACACTGTTGTACATTCAAAGTTAAGTATTGTCAATCTTCTATTTTGTAATAAAAACTATTAATCTCATTTGATTGAATTGTTGTATAGCATTACGCGAACGCAGCATCCTTTTGGGTGCCCTATACGAGATGAGTGGGCAGGACCCCAAATGTACCATATTAACTACACTATAAAATGACCCTGAATATAAGACCGCACTCCCCCTCCCCCTTTTTTAAGAAATTCCTTGAGAAAAAAATATTTTTTTAGCATACTCTGAGTAATTAACATCACAAACTTTTATTGACGTAAGGTATCTGCCTCAAATATTAACATTACATCCATTCAAAACATAATTGTTATCATCCCAACAAGACAGCTGTGAAACATATATCTTCGTTGCCACAAATATTTGACTTTCCTGCGGAATATGCTGCAATTTCTGAGGCAGTAGTTACGATGGGACCTGAGAAAACAACTGTTTTTTCTGAACACACTGCAGATTTCGCACCTATACTGAAATGGGAATGTTGCACTATCTCTTGCTTCCAAACATATCATCTGCCCGACACTCTCATTGGCTGTGTAGAACCAGCAGCCAACACATCCCTATCATTCCAGTAATGCCTCAAAGTGAGCATCAACAACATTGAGGCACAAAACACTTAATACGCCACTAGCCCCAATTTAGACTTTTAGCACCTTCTGCAGAAATTTATGCTATTGTTGAGTTTCTGTCCATTTTTAAAGTCAATTCGACTCTGAGTACAAATGGATTCAGGCAAACTACAGTTTAAACATGGTAGATGTTCATAAAATGCCAAAGTACGCAGTGTACATTCTCACTGTTACCTGTATGATGAAACCTGCTGAACACTCCCTTCCCAGCACTCATCGTAGTTCTCGGCCAAACTGGCAATACTGTCCCCCTCCGACAATCCAGTGTTGCACTTGGGCAACAATGAAACATGAATGGCAACGACGTATGTCATATGTAATAAGAGCAACCAATACATAAATGAAAGATCGCAATCATGAGTCAGTCCAATTCTCGAGCTTTCACTTGTCCCGTTATCTGGTGACTCGTGTAGCTATTATCTCCACAACAGGTTTTTCCACTGAATTTGTTCTTGCAATAACAATTACAGACATTTTAATGAGATCTACTTGTGGATTAATTATATTTCTCATTTCATCTAAATCCTATCTTGGTCTAAAGCTGATGAAAATCTGGCAATGTTTTTTCCTGATATTCTAATAAGTGAACAGCAAACAAATTTCTCATTTGCAACCCACTTGGTAGATCATTACAATTTCTCATAACTAAATAAAGTTTTGACTTGGGAGCACGATGAAGTATTGGGTTTTTGAAAATCAAGTAATAGTTTTTGAAGGGCAAGATTTTCACCTTTGAATGTTACCTTTACTTAAAAAGCAGCACCAATATATGTATAGAGTATCCACAAAAGTCCAGCAACTTTTACTCCAGATCTGTTTAAGCACAACAAAAGCTTATAACCTGATGGAATTTAATGTTATTTCTTCTTCCAGTGTTTCACAAAATTGTCATTTTGTTCATGTTTCTTGCGTTCCCCTTTGCAGGATATTCCAAAATAAATTTGTATGAAACCTCACTAACAAACTTCATCTGTAAACTTAAGATAACTGCTGCAGCAATCTATTAAACAAATTAAAAACACTGACATCAGCAGCAATAGCTTAATATGCGATTATAAGATACTCTCATATTTTTCAAATGAGTGAAAAAAACTTCGTCTTATAATCAGGCAAATACAGTAATTGTGTGGTGCTTATGTTTGCTCTTATGGTATGGTGTCAACTATCTTATATTTTTCCCCTATTCTCTCATTTTATAATTTTTAGCACTGAAGATGACTACGTAATAGGTGAAATCTAGATCTACTATTTTACATATACTGCACACAACAGGATCACATGGATTCCAATCTCATTAATGTATTTACAACTCCACGAACATCTGTGGAGTCTACAGACTTTGTAATTTCTACTGTGACCGCTACATGGCAGTAGCAGCATCACTATAAAAATCTGTCATTATTGAATCCTTTGTTATTGTCATGTATTTTATAAGCCGATATCCAAATTCCCTCTATTTTGTAAGTTGTGTGTTTTTTATGCCAATTTTGTATTCAAAATGGGCAGTGAAGAGGAGAAATATTTAGAGCAAACGATTTATCAAGTCTCTGATAATTCGTGAGATGATAGAATGAAATACCTGATAATGATTCATCATCTGAAAATAGTGGTAAGTCTAGATTTATTCAGAGCCGAGTTGTTGCATATGTTCATCACATTACTTTGACGGACTGTTATGAATGATTCTCCTGCTGATGTCTGGCATACAATGGAAAAAGAAAATCTTTTAACAGAGAAGGCTGGCAGAATGGACACCTCATGTGTGTGCAGTGAATGCAACGTCAGACAGTGTATCACTAATTGCTTCAAGTTGTATCACACTGTACTGCACTACGAAAACGAAACTGTACTTTTTATCTTGTAATTTGTGTGTTTGTTTGTGATTTAAACTGGCTGCAAAAGAAATGTAAACAAAAAGATTAAATGTCTGCTAATGTACTTCAGTACTAGAACTATTTTTCAATTTTTTTCTGCAATTAATACTACTGAATTTAAGTTTCACCTGTGTATCCATTTTAACACTAGCAATACAAGAAATATTGAGTTTGAAGTAGAAAGTCCAATAAAACTAAAAAGTTTTTAAATTTCAACAACGGTTTTCTTCAACCAAGTTATAACTTTAAAAAAATAAATAAAAGTATCCCACAGATTTTAGCTAGTCCACACATGATGGCAGCTACCTATGAGACCAGCACCGTTAAGTGTTACAAAAATTATGTTCACAAATATGAACTATTGATTGAAAAAAAATTACATACATTTGCTACTACTTTTTATTACATAGATACTTTATCATAAGCAGATAATACTATATCGTAAATAATAAAATATATTCTATGGGCTCTATTACAGTCATAGCTGCTAAAAAGTCACACAGCATCACAATTATTATAGGGGTTAGGCACTAACTGTGAACAATAGGTCTGATTACAAATCATGTCTGTTATTGATGTTTAGGATCAAATTCCATACACAAACACATGCAGGCATTTCTGAAATATACGAGGGTTGGAACATAAATAGTGGCAACCATTTATTCACAACAGATACACAAGAGTTACATGTTTGTACCTGTTACTGTCCTTCAAAGTAGTCCCCAATGTTGTGTAGAACCCATTGCCAGTGATGTGGAAGGCGTAGTATGCCGTTAGCAGAGCCTGTTCTATTGATGGTGCGAATGGAGCAGTCTACTGTCTGTTGAATCTCTGTAACAGTTCTGAAGCGAATGCCACGAAGTGGTTCCTTCGTCTTCAGAATCAAATCAAAATCAGAAGGACTTAAGTCTGGGGAGTATGGTGGATGGTACAGTACTTCCAGTCCCATCAACCAAACAGAACAGCCACAGCTTGCGCTGTATGCACCCGCGCATTCTTGTGCAAAATGATGGTTGGGTTGCGCAGAAAGTGTCGCTGCTTCTTTTGCAAAGACGGTCGCAGGTTATGCTCCAAAACCGAACAGTAATACTGTGCACTGACAGTCATCCATGGAGGAACATAATGCGTTAGGGTAACACCATCATAGTCGTACACGAGAATCACCATAACTTTAACTGTTCCATTTGCACCATCAACAGAAGAGGCTCTGCTAACAGTATACTATGCCTTCCACATCGCTGGCAATGGGTTGTACACAACGCTGGTGACTACTTCGAAGGACAGTAACAGGTGCAAACATGTAACTCTTTTGAATCGGTTGTAAATAAATAGTTGCCACTATTTAAGTTCTAAACGTCATAGTAAATGCTGTGTGAGCACTCTGCGTGGTATGCTGTATAATCATTTATTAGTTATGACTAACTGAACCCCACAGATTATCTTTTATTACTAACAACATAGTATTAGCTACAATACATGTGCGACTGAAACTAGAAGTTGAAAAATTGTTTTGTTTAAGTGGCAGCTTACCTAAGTGAGCATGTCATTATTGAAATAATTAGTAGATGTTAAGTATAATCTACACTTAATTAATTTTACTTCATCATAGATTCCTTTTTTTATCCTTTCTTTTGCCCACATATTCTTTTGTGTCTTTATCTTAGATTCTTCTTTTCTTTCCACATGTTTTTTCAGTTTCTACTAATGTCCACCTTTCACACTGTAGTATCAAGTAATAGATAAAAACAGCAACTGAGTAATGTACGAAGAGTATCTTTGTGCATTCAAATATTTTGTCAGCTATGTAAGACAACACTCGAAGAGCTTCACCAGATCAACACAGTTTCTGGCTTGCGTAATTATCTACGTAAGTCTCACTTAAATGTACCATGTCCTTATTGCCAAACGGTCTTCATTTTCTGTTTTAAGATCTTGTCTCTCAACAATAAATACACTTTAATGACATAATAGTCAGCAGCCACACAATCAGCGCACAGTCCGCTTTTGCATTCCACACTGTGTACATTTCTGTCATACTTGAGCATTCTCATGTGTTTTACCTGCGTGAAACTACGACTGGTGATTTCTGTGTGTTCTGTGAGCTTTCTTGTAATGGTTGAAACACCTAAAAGGCACCAAGAGTTTCACAAACAGGCAAGGGACCTTATTTTTAAAGAGTACTCAGTCTTCAAACATGAGGCAGATTCACACGAGCCAATCTGCGAAGTTGCCAAAATGCAAGAACATACTGTAGCAGCCTGTGGTGATATCGGTGCATTTCCAGCCAAGCTGATAATGCAGCATTTCTTGTGAGCTGCACAGCCAGAGACAATGCTATCACCAACAATAGAAAGAATTTAAATTATCAGACTCACTTTCCCAGTCCATGCGGTAGTCTGGTGAGAAGAAGTAATGGCACATCTCGTGCCCCGTGACTCCTTTCACCACATGGCAAGCTTTCAGTGGGTCCACCACCAGTCCATCGACCTCTTCCTCTCGCTTGTACATCTTCATCTCCCCATCTTCAGCAAACAACTGCCAGCCTCCCTCACCCACACCGAGTCTTGCATAATGCAACTGCTCCACGGTTATCCTATCTATCTGTAAGAAACAGACACCATTTAAAACAGGTTTGTCTGGAGATCACAGAAATATGAGACATAAGGACTGTCACTAATGTGCAAATGAGACACACAGATGGACAACTGAAATGTATTGACAAAATAAAACGTTTGTAATGGGCTAGATTATAACTCCTATGCACATTATAAACCATCTGTGCAGCAAAAAGTGAAGTTCAACAATGTTTTAAACGGGTTTTAGTAGGCTACAAACTCTATTAACCAAATTATGATGAGGTCAGCTTGCACTGACTGTTAATGTACTGCATTTTCTCAGCTCTTTTTTGTGTTGGTACTGGTGCTTAACATACATGTTGCCAAAAGAAATTACATAAACAGCTAGAGACCTGACATGAGGGGCCTTCTTTTTATGAATCTCAATACTGAAATACTACTACTGTTATAAAAAGAAGGCAGCCAAAAAGAAGACTGAGGGCACACTGAGATTCTCCTAAAAGCAGTTTGTAAAGGACCAGCATGGCAGCTATGGTGATGCAACCCACGCATTAGATCTGTAAAATTGACCTCCTTCACTGTAAATGAATGCAACCCTTTGCAATGGTGTGCCTGTAGTCGTGACACTACAGAGGCGCACAACTTGACTGTTATTCAAAGCATTTGTGGATCACAGACAAAGTCACAGCTGGTACTTTTGGGATCTCTAGCATTTACAGTGATTATGCTTTACAGTATCATCCACAGGCACTGGAACTACATCTTGACTCGGTATACTTCTGTCACTCCCTTGTGGAACCACTGAGATGGGCCACACTATCTCCACTGATAGCTGTTCCACAATTATCTCATTTAGATGGGCTACACAACACTGAAGAGATTTTGGCTGTTCCTTGGAACCTGTAGTGAACGGGGAGCCCACATTTGAGGAACGTACAAATGTCCCATCAATCACCTCTCACCCAACACAACACACAGTTGGAGTTGTCAGTTCGTGTCCACATATGAGTAAGTATAAATGGTAGGCTCAGTGCCAGACTACAAATTCAAGCACCCAACATTCAGTCTTCTGTCAATAGAAGGATTTCCTTCAAACACTTCTTTCACTTCTGGCAAAGATTTGTTAATATCAAAAGTGACAAAATGCACTGTGAACTGTGTTTTGGAGATCACATTAAACTGGCTCGATTAATCAATTTAGAGGCTGAAGGAAGGCAAGGGCATACCACCTCCACTAGGGCACACCAGCTCCACTAGAACTTCTCTTAGTAGAGTACTGTGATGTTCAAACCAACCTTCAGTTTGATGTTAGCTTTGCTCTAACATTATGCCTAACTTCAGAAGAGGGGAAGGTGGGTGGAATTTCTAATCCTTCTCAGACAACAAATAACATGATACTTGATATCCACCAATGAAAATGTAATAATCAGATAATCCAAGGGTATTTCAAATATCACCTGGATGAAGATAAGGACGTGACTGACTGCAGGGCTCCTGCCTCAAGGAGAGCTGCACAGCACTACAGCTCTCGGACAGTCTGTTCTCACTACCATAATTCAAACAAAATGGTACCTTCCACACAAGTTTAGTTTTGCAAGCAATCCATGGCTGTCACCGCAGCAGCTGAACAGAGGCCTGTTGTTGTTGTTGTTGTTGTCGTCTTCAGTCCTGAGACTGGTTTGATGCAGCTCTCCATGCTACCCTATCCTGTGCAAGCTTCTTCATCTCCCAGTACTTACTTCAACCCACATCCTTCTGAATCTGCTTAGTGTATTCATCTCTTGGTCTCCCTCTAAGATTTTTACCCTCCACGCTGCCCTCCAATGCTAAATTTGTGATCCCTTGATGCCTCAGTACATGTCCTACTAACCGGTCCCTTCTTTTTGTCAAGTTGTGCCACATACTCCTCTTCTCCCCAATTCTATTCAATACTTCATCATTAGTTATGTGATCTACCCATCCAATCTAAAGCATTCTTCTGTAGCACCACATTTCGAAAGCTTCTATTCTCTTCTTGTCCAAACTATTTATCGTCCATGTTTCACTTCCATACATGGCTACACTCCATACAAATACTTTCAGAAACGACTTCCTGACACTTAAATCTATATTTGATGTCAACAAATTTCTCTTCTTCAGAAACACTTTCCTTGCCATTGCCAGTCTACATTTTATATCTTCTCTACTTCGACCATCATCAGTTATTTTGCTCCCCAAATAGCAAAACTCCTTTACTACTTTAAGTGTCTCATTTCCTAATCTAATTCCCTCAGCATCACCCGACTTAATTCGACTACATTCCATTATCCTCGTTTTGCTTTTTTTTATGTTCATCTTATATCCTCCTTTCAAGACACTGTCCATTCCGTTCAACTGCTCTTCCAAGTCCTTTGCTGTCTCTGACAGAATTACAATGTCATCGGCGAACCTGAAAGTTTTTATTTCTTCTCCATGGATTTTAATACCCACTCTGAATTTTTCTTTTGTTTCCTTTACTGCTTGCTCAATATACAGATTGAATAACATTGGGGAGAGGCTACAACCCTGTCTCACTCCCTTCCCAACCACTGCTTCCCTTTCATGCCCCCTTGACTCTTATAACTGCCATCTGGTTTCTGTACAAATTGTAAATATCCTTTTGCTCCTTGTATTTTCCCCCTGCCACTTTCAGAATTTGAAAGAGAGTATTCCAGTCAACATTGTCAAAAGCTTTCTCTAAGTCTACAAATGCTAGAAACGTAGGTTTGCCTTTCCTTTATCTATTTTCTAAGATAAGTCGTAGGGTCAGCATTGCCTCACGTGTTCCAACATTTCTACGGAATCCAAACTGATCTTCCCCGAGGTCGGCTTCTACCAGTTTTTCCATTCATCTGGAAAGAATTCACGTTAGTATTTTGCAGCTGTGACTTATTAAACTGACAGTTCGGTAATTTTCACATCCGTCAACACCTGCTTTCTTTGGGATTGGAATTATTATATTCTTCTTGAAGTCAGAGGGTATTTCGCCTGTCTTATACATCTTGCTCAGGCCTACTCTAATCAATTTCAATCTCGAGGTGAGCACAGTTACACAAGACCTTACCATTCTGGGTCAGACCACCAGGCCCATGCACCACATCTCCAGCTTGGAACACCCTCTACTGCTAGCCTCTCCCCATTAAGAGTCCACTCAGGACCTACGTTCTATTGACTGCTAATACTGATAAACCAAGATCTAGAGTTACATGCACTATATTGGTGATAAGTGACTGAGACAGGCAGTTCTCACACATCTTTATTCCTAAAACCTTCATATGATAAAATACAGTCAACATTGAGATCCTAACTGTGTCTGGTACAAAATACTCTTCTGTTAATGTTCGTAGCACTTGCATAAAAATTCACTGAGACGCTCTATGTCTGAATCAAACTGACAGCATTGAACAAAATTACACATCCTAAAATACAACACTGACTGAATTGTCTCAACCCTCACACAAAAATTTAGTCCAAAATTGTATTAAATGCCTCTGCAAAAGACCAACAACAAATCACAATTAAGAAGACAGGGGACACTATTTTATCCATTAAATTTACTAGAGTAGGTAATTCTAAATGTTTGGTTCTTACTTCAGGCCACAGTGGGTGTTGTGAGGCTTTAGACAAGAGAGGCTTCATGCTACTCTTGTTTTTGAGTCGTTCCCTGAACTCGTCCTCCTCCTCCAACCTGTCCAATCCAGTTTCAACTGCGTCATAAAATTCTTCATCATTTAGAGCACTGTGAGGTCCTTCCTGAAAACAGTGAGCATCTTTCTTTGCTGCCACAGGATAGGAGAAAAATACTAAAATATGAACATACAGTGTAACATGGACACATGACATTAGGATTTTATCCAGTGCTACGCAGACCCTCCTGTTGTTGAAATTAACATGTCAGACTTGGTAGGACATAATGAAAACAAGAGAGACAGATTATAATGCCTTCTGCTATCTGAAATATAGACTCAAAGAGGAATTATGAATGACACACATTAATCTAAGTGCAACTTTCTGCACCACAATAGTGCATACAATAATATCACAAGACCACAGGGATTAAAAATTATAAACTACAAAAAAATTAAGCTAGTTCTGTGTGCGTGTATTGAGCGGGGGGGGGGGGGGGGGGGGGGGGGGGGGGGGGGAAGAAGGTGCAGTGTCACGGTATAGTAAAGCAGGCACGACATACATCAAGCTGCTTGCCTCCATGAAAAGCCATTGACAAACTGTGGCCCAGAGAGTGCTGGACCACCCAGTTGCTTAACATGTTGACCAAAATAACATGCTTCACTTCAATGATTGTTTCACAATCTGTGCCATCTGGATCATTACAAAAAGCACCCACTTTTCAAAAGTGTGCAGATGGGAACTCTTTTAACTGCAGCATATTCTATGTTCCCACAACTGTCCTTGACTCAACCTTCATTAGTCACTGTCCTTCACGCACCTATCTTCTTCTCTGTTCCCACTCCAGCACTGCATAGCCTTCAATTCCACCAACACACCTGCTAGTCTTCTTGCCCCTTAAACAACTTCCCCCCTCCCCCCACCCCCACCCAAACCTCTCGACTGCATCTAGCATCACCACCATGTTCAAGTACCCTCCCACGAGCAGCACCATTTCTCCCTCCACTTCCATGCCCCAGCCATCTCCCTATACCCACCACCCACAAGTTGCTTCTCTCATTAGGTACAGCTGCTGCAGGCAGTTCAGCCTCAGTGACCAGAGACAGTGCTCATGTGTGAGTGAGTTGTGTTTATGTGAATGTCTGTGTGTTTTCTACTTTAGAAGAAGGCTTTTTGACCAAGAGCTTGAATGTATAGGAGACTTTTTTATTGTGTGTCTGTGACTCAGCATCTCCTCTATATATGGCAGCACTCTGTTCTTTTTATAATATTTTATTTATTTATTTATTTATTTACTTATTTAATTACTTGACCCAATCTGATTAGGTCAATCAGGTCTTCTCTTACATCAGACAAGGGTTTCATACATGGTTTCACACATACAGTACCTTTTGTTTTTTTCAATCATAGTTACCTAAGAAACAACAGTTTTAATATGGCAAATAGTATTAAAATTGTTTGAGTGTCTGAAGTGGCAATATAAGTAAATAATACTAACTGTGAACTATTGAAGTTAATACTGGCAATACTTGTACTATTGCAGCTGCTGCCACTAATAGTGATAACAGTAGCAGTAATAGTAGTAATAACTACAATAACAATAATCATCATGGCAGATATAAAAAGAATTTATAGGTGACAAGATACACGTTTTCTGATATAGCGAGCCTTGTGGAAAGGAAAATTAAGGATGTAATAGCGAAGTGAGTACATACAGGGACAATGGTAATCCATATTGTTGCTTTTGTAGGTAAGCCATTAATTGTCTTCTGAAGCTGGATATATTATCCAGTATGCTAATATAATGCAGGAGGTTATTCTAGAGTCAGGTTCTTGCCACTGAGATGGACTTTGTGAAAGTGGCTGTTCTATGGAGGGGGACAAAAAGGGTTTTTGCTCTGATTGGAATGGGTGTTTCTGCCATATTGTTCACATGACAGCATTAAGGTCGAGAAGAGAGATGAGGGACAGTATTTGTTGATAATACAATAGAGAGGCCGAGGATATGGAAATCTCTGCACTTGCCTTCACACAGACAAGATAACTGAGCATATGATGGTTAAAGATGATCAAAGAGACGAACATTATAGATATAACCAACAAAAGCATTCATAACCAATTCCAGAACTGTGAGCTTTCCTGAGAAAGGCCTTGCAAGATAACATCACTGTGATCAACAATTGAAAGTATGAGTGTTTGTACAAGTTTGCTTTTCAGGTCAAGAGGGAACAGCTTTTTGTATTTTTGTAGGGCATGGAGAGATGCTGTAGCCTTCTTGCACGTTGCAGTTACAGGCTCAGTCCAATTTGGATTTTCATCTAGCATTACTCCTTGACTCTTTACTGAAGTAGAGAAATTGATATCTGTCCAATTTAGGGTTAAAGATGGTAGGGATTCTCAATATTACAGGTTAATGAGCCTAAAATGGCCAACCAGTACAATGCGGTTTTTGGGTGTGTTGAACTTTAACCCTATATCCTTCACCCATTTTGATGGTGCACACTGGTTGGTACTGAGATTCCCTATAGCAGTCTTCAAGTGCATTGATTTTTCCATTAGATACAACTGGAGATCATCAGCATACATATGGTACTTGCAGTAGGGCAAAATTGATGAGACATTACTAATGTACAATGGAAAAAGTGTAGGACCTAATACGAAAGAACAGGGGATGCCTGACACTACCTGCCTCCATTGTCATTTTATGGTGCCAGATATGACTTACTGCTGAAGAGACGTCAGGTATGAGTGAAATCACTCTGCACTGCATTTGGCCAGAAATTTAGGCTGCTAAGTTTAGCACATAAAATGTCAAAGTTGACAATGTCAAAGGCTTTGTTTAAGTCTAAGAAGCACATGATAGCTGCCATAGCTGCCTCTTGTGCATCCATGGCAAGGTTCAGCTCATCCACAATGTTTATGGAAACATGATCGTATTCATCTAGTAGGTTATTTGTAGTTCGGTAGTTTGCCAGCTGGTCATTAACTTCTATACATAACTATACGTTCTAATATAACAACGAAAATTTCTTTGCTTCTTATCCCATCCAGTAAGTCTCCCCTGACCTGGAGTTCTGGGTGACTCTCCTGAAATGTACCCCTCTCCGTAAACCGATCCAGTCCTCTTCTTTCACCCCTCTTCCTTCCCCTTCAACTCTTCTACCAGAAGAAGGAGTGACTTGCTCCGAAACCTTGTAAAAGTTAAATCCTTTTGAGTGTGTTTTCCCCTGCCACCACTTGATGGGTATGTTTTTTATCTATCCATTTACATTACATTAACTATACGAGGTGCTATACAAGATTTTCAGGACTGGTAAGGCCACTTGTTGAAAAACTTACCTTTCGACTAAAAGTCACCATCACCCTCAAAGTAGTTCCCATCCACACATACACACTGGTCCCAGTGCTTCTGCCACTGGTCAAACGTTTTCTGTAAGTCCTGCTCTTGAACCCCCTCTTAAAGAGTGTTGAACCGACAGCCTTTCAACTTGAGTTTCAGTTTTGGGAATAGTGCGAAGTCGCAAGGTGCCAAATCTGGCGAGTACCGTGGGTGAGGTACAACCGCCATGTTGTTTTTTGCCAAAAAGGTCCTCGTGAGCAAGGCCGTGTGACAGGGCGCGTTGCCGTAATGCAGCAGCCAGTTCCCTTGACACCAAAGTTCAAGCCATCATCGCCGTACGTTTTCACAGAGCCGTTGCAAAACATCACAGTAGTATGCGGAATTCCTTGTTTGGTTGGTTGGGATGAATTCCTTGTGCACAATTCCCTTGGTATCAAAGAAAACGATGATCATGCTCTGCGCAACAGACCAAATTTGTTGTGATACAGCTCGTGATATGACAGTGTGATCCATTACTGCCATTTGCATGATATGCCCGTCATTGTGTGTAGTGGTGCAATGAGGCGAGCGCAATCTGTCTCATTGGTCTGTCATTCCCTCCTGCATCCTGAGATTAGATATATGCATCACAGTTGGTTGGATCCATCTGACATGATCATTTTTCTGAAGGATGATCCACAATCCCTATAGGCAACTATTCTTCCTTGGTCGAACTCTGAAAGGTGCTCCTAAGACGCTCACTATATTCTATGAGGAATACTGAAACTGTTTACGCAAAACAACTGCACAAAAGAAGATTCCATTACATCCACATGACCACCTGTACCATTTTACAAAGAGCTTGCAGGTGGTGCTACTCGTGCCTGAGATGTGTGCTTCCACTCAAATACTAATCATGTGCACCTCCCATTGCTGCAAACACATACTGCAAATTATACCTGATTTGGATGCTTCCTTCAGACTGTTGCTTTTTGGATGGCGAGCAGTGTACATGGTACATTATAAGACTTTCTTTAATGATCAGAGTTATTTCTGGATACACTTGTTTTCTGTTTCATGTTTAAATGTACATAGCCATTTTGTATGCACCATTAATAATTTAATCACTTACCTGTGAGGGTATAGTTAATAGCTGTCTTTCCTTACTTAATAGTGCAAAAAATAATGTACACGCAAATCCCATTTTCATTCTTTGAACGTGCAATTTGAATTCAATGATCTTAAATGTGCTACTGAATGCTAGTTGGTCTGACATTTTGGTAACATCTGAGCCCCCCCCCCCCCCCCCCCTCTCTCTCTCTCTCTCTCTCTCTCTCTCTCTCTCTCTCTCTCTCTCTCTCTGGATGTCTACCTCATAATCTGGGCTGCTATGTATGATGAGACGGCGGGATGCAGCAGTGCGTGCCTGCTCTTCCGCCTTCCGCCTCTTCTCCACTTCACGTTCCATCCTACGCCTCCACACTTCTTCGCGCTGTCCAACCAATTCCACACAGTGCTGCAGGGTTGCTATCACTCCTGCAGCTGTGGCCTTGAAAGTTAATGCTTCCCCTTTGAAGTCTGCGACTTGAAGTTCTCCTACAACAAGTTATCAAATTTTAAATATAGCCAGGACATACAACACTCATACACAGACAAATTGAGTAACGCATAAATAATTAGTATAATCAAATTGTACAAACCGGATGCACCACGGAGTGATGGAGTTGTTTCGGCACAAGCATCAAAGTATTGTTGAAGAGTATCAATTTGCTGACAGAGTATGTCTCGAAAAGTTTCTATTTCGGCAACTTTTTCCTTCAAACCTGAAAGACAGTCAAATAATTGAGTCTATGTTTGCTTAAGGCCATGAAAGATATATCACAAAACTTTTACACTTAAAAGCTATGTCTACTGAAATACAAATGAGAAGCCACTGGAAAGCTATCTGCATAGTGCCACTTCAATACTGCGTACTTAGTGGGATGCAGTGTCCTAGGTAACATATTTCTAGTACTTGTAAAGAGTAAATCTATCCTCATAAGATAAAAATAATGTTCATTGTGTAACACTGTTTGTGTGATAAATTAACAACAAACAACAAGTTGAATTCACACTAAAAAACTCATTTTCAGTTTAAATAT
Source organism: Schistocerca serialis cubense (assembly GCF_023864345.2). NCBI lineage: Eukaryota > Metazoa > Arthropoda > Insecta > Orthoptera > Acrididae > Schistocerca > Schistocerca serialis. The sequence continues at coordinate 722,576,102 of NC_064643.1, forward strand.
TGAAGCCACACCAACCAGTTGATATATGGGGAAGTAAAAAATTTATTTATTTATTAGCTGGTTGAACTTAGTAGCCTGCAATCTAGATACTACTACGATGGATCCCACATTCTATTTATTACATAACTACGATAAAGAAATGATACACAACTGTTGTATTCATTACCTATTTGTGTATATAACATTGTTTGGTAGTACAAAAATAACTGAAAGAATGATATTTCAAACCCCCCCCCCCCCCCCAAATGAACCATGGACCTCGCCGTTGGTGGGGAGGTTTGCGTGCCTCAGCGCGATACAGTTAGCCGTACTGCAGGTACAACCACAACGGAGTAGTATCTGTTGCAAGGCCAGACAAACGTGTGGTTCCTGAAGAGGGGCAGCAGCCTTTTCAGTAGTTGCAGGGGCAACAGTCTGGATGATTGACTGATCTTCTAACACTAATCAAAACGGCCCCGCTGTGCTGGTACTGCGAACAGCTGAAAACAAGGGGAAACTACAGCCGTAATTTTTCCCCAAGGCATGCAGCTTTACTGTCAGGTTAAATGATGATGGCGTCCTCTTTGGTAAAATAGTCCCCCTCTTTGGACCTCCGGGTGTCCGGGGGGGGGGGGGGGGGGGGGGGGGGGGGGGGGTAGTCTGGAGGACATTGTTATCATGAGAAAGAAAACTGGCATTCTACAGATCAGAGCATGGAATGTCAGATCCCTTAATCGAGCACGTACATTAGAAAATTTAAAAAGGGAAATGGATAGGTTAAAGTTAGATGTAGTGGGAATTAGTGCAGTTCGGTGGCAGGAGGAACACGACTTCTGGTCAGGTGAGTGAAGGGTTATAAATACAAAATCAAATAGGGGTAATGCAGGAGTAGGTTTAATAATGAATAGGAAAACAGGAATGCGGGTAAGCTACTACAAACAGCATAGTAAACACATTATTGTGGCCAAGATAGATACGAAGCACATGCCTACCACAGTAGTACAAGTTTATATGCCAACTAGCTCCGCAGATGACACAGAGATTGATGAAACGTATGATGAGATAAAAGAAATTATTCATATAGTGAAGGGACACGAAAATTTAATAGTCATGGGTGACTGGAACTCTATAGTAGGAAAAGGAAGAGAAGGAAACGTAGTAGTTGAATATGGAATGGGAGTAAGGAACGAAAGAGGAAGCTGCCTGGTAGAATTTTGCACAGAGCATAAATAAATCATAGCTAACACTGCGTTCAAGAATCATAAAAGAAGGTTGTATACGTGGAAGAAGCCTGGACATACTTGAAGGTCTCAGATAGATTATATTATGGTAAGACAGAAATTCAGGAACCAGGTATTAAATTGTAAGACATTTCCAGGGGCAGAAGTGGCCTCTGACCACAATCTATTGGTTATGAATTGTAGATTAAAACTGAAGAAACTGCAAAAAGGTGGGAATTTGAGCAGATGGGACCTGGATAAACTGAAAGAACCAGAGGTTGTAGAGAGCTCCAGGGAGAGCATTAGGGAACAATTGATAAGAATGGGGCAAATAAATGCAGTAGAAGAAGAATGGGTAGCTTTGAGGGATAAAATAGTGAAGGCAGCAGACGATCACGTAGGTAAAACGACGAGGGCTAGTAGAAACCCTTGGGTAACAGAAGAAATATTGAATTTAATTGATGACAGGAGAAAATACAAAAATGTAGTATATGAAGCAGGCAAAAAGGAATACAAACGTCTCAAAAATTAGATTGACAGGAAGTGCAAAGTGGCTAATCAGGGATGGCTAGAGGACAAATGAAAGAATGTAGAGGCTTATCTCACGAGGGGTAAGATAGATACTGCCTACAGGAAAATTAAAGAGACCTTTGGAGAAAAGAGAACCACTTGCATGAATATCAAGAGCTCAGATGGAAACCCAGTTCTAAGCAAAGAAGGGAATGCAGAAAGGTGGAAAGAGTATATAGAGGGTCTATATAGAGGGTCTATATAAGGGCGATGTTCTTGAGGACAGTATTGTAGAAATGGAAGAGAATGTATATGAAGATGAAATGGGAGGTATGATATTGCATGAAGAGTTTGACAGAGCACTGAAAGACTTAAGTCGAAACATGGCCCCGGGAGTAGACAACATTCCATAGAACTACTGACAGCCTTGGGAGAGCAAGGCCTAACAAAACTCTAGCATCTGGTGAGCAAGATGTAAGAGACAGGCGAAATACCCTCAGACTTCAAGAAGAATATAATAATGCCAATTCCAAAGAAAGCAGGTGTTGACAGATGTGAAAATCACCAAACTATCAGTTTAATAAGCCACGGCTGTAAATAACTAACACAAATTCTTTACAGACGAATGGAAAAACTGGTAGAAGCCAACCTCGGGGAAGATCAGTTTGGATTCCGTAGAAATGTTGGAACACGTGAGGCAATGCTGACCCTACGACTTACCTTAGAAAATAGATTAGGGAAAGGCAAACCTGCGTTTCTAGCATTTGTAGACTTAGAGAAAGCTTTTGACCATGTTGACTCGAATACTCTCTTTCAAATTCTAAAGTTGGCAGGGGTAAAATACAGGGAGCAAAAGGCTATTTACAATTTGTACAGAAACCAGATGACAGTTATAGGAGTCGAGGGGCATGAAAGGGAGTGAGACGAGGTTGTAGCCTGTCCCCAATGTTATTCAATCTGTATATTGAGCAAGCAGTAAAGGAAACAAAAGAAAAATTCGGAATAGGAATTGAAATCCATGGAGAAGAAATAAAATCTTTGAGGTTCTCCGATGACAGAGATAAATTCTGCCGAAATTTTTACAAAGGTACAGACGGTGTTTAGAAAGGATAGATTGCATGCAACCGGTGATGGAGTGTTCGTCGCTGTTAGTAGTAGTTTATCCTGTAGTGAAGTAGAAGTGGATAGTTCCTGTGAATTATTATGGGTGGAGGTTACACTAAACAACCGAACTAGGTTAATAATTGGCTCCTTTTACCGACCTCCCGACTCAGCAGCATTAGTGGCAGAACAACTGAGAGAAAATTTGGAATACATTTCACATAAATTTTCTCAGCATGTTATAGTCTTAGGTGGAGATTTCAATTTACCAGATATAGACTGGGACACTCAGATGTTTAGGACGGGTGGTAGGGACAGAGCATCGAGTGACATTATACTGAGTGCACTATCCGAAAATTACCTCGAGCAATTAAACAGAGAACCGACTCGTGGAGATAACATCTTGGACCTACTGATAACAAACAGACCCGAACTTTTCGACTCTGTATGTACAGAACAGGGAATCAGTGATCATAAGGCCGTTGCAGCATCCCTGAATATGGAAGTTAATAGGAATATAAAAAAAGGGAGGAAGGTTTATCTGTTTAGCAAGAGTAATAGAAGGAAGATTTCAGACTACCTAACAGATCAAAACGAAAATTTCTGTTCCGACACTGACAATGTTGAGTGTTTATGGAAAAAGTTCAAGGCAATCGTAAAATGCGTTTTAGACAGGTACGTGCCGAGTAAAACTGTGAGGGACGGGAAAAACCCACCGTGGTACAACAACAAAGTTAGGAAACTACTGCGAAAGCAAAGAGAGCTCCACTCCAAGTTTAAACGCAGCCAAAACCTCTCAGACAAACAGAAGCTAAACGATGTCAAAGTTAGCGTAAGGAGGGCTATGCGTGAAGCGTTCATTGAATTAGAAAGTAAAATTCTATGTACCGACTTGACAGAAAATCCTAGGAAGTTCTGGTCTTACGTTAAATCAGTAAGTGGCTCGAAACAGCATATCCAGACACTACGGGATGATGATGGCATTGAAACAGAGGACGACACGCGTAAAGCTGAAATACTAAACACCTTTTTCCAAAGCTGTTTCACAGAGGAAGACCGCACTGCAGTTCCTTCTCTAAATCCTCGAACAAACGAAAAAATGGCTGACATCGAAATAAGTGTCCAAGGAATAGAAAAGCAACTGGAATCACTCAATAGAGGAAAGTCCACTGGACCTGACGGGATACCAATTCGATTCTACACAGAGTACGCGAAAGAACTTGCCCCCCTTCTAACAGCCGTGTACCGCAAGTCTCTAGAGGAACGGAGGGTTCCAAATGATTGGAAAAGAGCACAGATAGTCCCAGTCTTCAAGAAGGGTCGTCGAGCAGATGCGCAAAACTATAGACCTATATCTCTTACGTCGATCTCTTGTAGAATTTTAGAACATGTTTTTTGCTCGCGTATCATGTCATTTCTGGAAACCCAGAATCTACTATGTAGGAATCAACATGGATTCCGGAAACAGCGATCGTGTGAGACCCAACTCGCCTTATTTGTTCATGAGACCCAGAAAATATTAGATACAGGCTCCCAGGTAGATGCTATTTTTCTTGACTTCCGGAAGGCGTTCGATACAGTTCCGCACTGTCGCCTGATAAAAAAAGGAAGAGCCTACGGAATATCAACCAGCTGTGTGGCTGGATTGAAGAGTTTTTAGCAAACAGAACACAGCATGTTGTTATCAATGGAGAGACGTCTACAGACATTAAAGTAACCTCTGGCGTGCCACAGGGGAGTGTTATGGGACCATTGCTTTTCACAATATATATAAATGACTTAGTAGATAGTGTCGGAAGTTCCATGCGGCTTTTCGCGGATGATGCTGTAGTATACAGAGAAGTTGCTGCATTAGAAAATTGTAGCGAAATACAGGAAGATCTGCAGCGGATAGGCACTTGGTGCAGGGAGTGGCAACTGACCCTTAACATAGACAAATGTAATGTATTGCGAATACATAGAAAGAAGGATCCTTTATTGTATGATTATATGATAGCGGAACAAACACTGGTAGCAGTTACTTCTGTAAAATATCTGGGAGTATGCGTACGGAACGATTTGAAGTGGAATGATCATATAAAATTAATTGTTGGTAAGGCGGGGTACCAGGTTGAGATTCATTGGGAGAGTGCTTAGAAAATGTAGTCCATCAACAAAGGAGGTGGCTTACAAAACACTCGTTCGACCTATACTTGAGTATTGCTCATCAGTGTGGGATCCGTACCAGGTCGGGTTGACGGAGGAGATGGAGAAGATCCAAAGAAGAGCGGCGCGTTTCGTCACCGGGTTATTTGGTAACCGTGATAGCGTTACGGAGATGTTTAATAAACTCAAGTGGCAGACTCTGCAAGAGAGGCGCTCTGCATCGCGGTGTAGCTTGCTCGCCAGGTTTCGAGAGGGTGCATTTCTGGATGAGGTATCGAATATATTGCTTCCCCCTACTTATACCTCCCGAGGAGATCACGAATGTAAAATTAGAGAGATTAGAGCGCGCACGGAGGCTTTCAGACAGTCGTTCTTCCCGCGAGCCATACGCGACTGGAACAGGAAAGGGAGGTAATGACAGTGGCACGTAAAGTGCCCTCCGCCACACACCGTTGGGTGGCTTGCGGAGTATCAATGTAGATGTAGATGTAGACATTGTAATTCTGTCAGAGACAGCAAAGGACTTGGAAGAGCAGTTGAACGGAATGGACAATGTCTTGAAAGGAGGATATAAGATGAACATAAAAAAAAAAGCAAAACGAGGATAATGGAATGTAGTCGAATTAAGTCGGGTGATGCTGAGGGAATTAGATTAGGAAATGAGACACTTAAAGTAGTAAAGGAGTTTTGCTATTTGGGGAGCAAAATAACTGATGATGGTCGAAGTAGAGAGGATATAAAATGTAGACTGGCAATGGCAAGGAAAGCATTCCTGAAGAAGAGAAATTTGTTAACATCGAGTATAGATTTAAGTGTCAGGAAGTCGTTTCTGAAAGTATTTGTATGGAGTGTAGCCATGTATGGAAGTGAAACATGGACGATAAATAGTTTAGACAAGAAGAGAATAGAAGCTTTCGAAATGTGGTGCTACAGAAGAATGCTGAATATTAGATGGGTAGATCACGTAACTAATGAGGAGGTATTGAATAGAATTGGAGAGAAGAGAAATTTGTGGCACAACTTGACTAGAAGAGGGGATCGGTTGGTGGGGCATATTCCGAGGCATCAAGGGATCACCAATTTAGTATTGGAGGGCAGCGTGGAGGGTAAAAATCGTAGAGGGAGACCAAGATATGAATACACTAAACAGATTCAGAAAGATGTAGGTGTAGGTTGCAGTAGGTACTGGGAGATGAAGAAGCTTGCACAGGATAGAGTAGCATGGAGAGCTGCATCAAACCAGTCTCAGGACTGAAGACCACAACAACAACATCTAAAAGACAAACTACGCAGAAAAACTGAAGAAATGTAACTAAAAGACAGCAAGATGGAAAAAGTATAGAAAACAGGAAGAGATACTCGTAAATCCTCACTACAGCAATGAGGAAGTAAAACAACAATGAAAAACGGTAGTTACTGTTCTGTGGGAGGTTACACAGCTGATCTTCCTCCATCCCATAAAGTGGCTCAGGCCACAAGTTTATTGAGAGTGAGAGAAGGCACTTTCCACATTTTAAACACAGAATCTATACTGTGACAACTTCACATTTTTCACCTAAGTAAAGCACTATCAGATATGGTCATCACATTCTGGGCACAACCAACTGCCAATTTCAATTACTATTTGTTCTCAACAGATCTCGCGTACTTTACACTAGTACATTAAAAAATTTCGGGTACTGGAACGTGCAACAAATGATACCGCATGTAACTTGTTACTGTATCACAGTCCAGAGGTGCATAAAATATACTGAGTGAGCTGAGAATAGAATTCGTTGAAAAATGGTGGACGTGTGCTGCTCATTAACGCCATTCAAAGTGATTAGGATCCCACGAGATTTATGCTTTATACTTCACACCCAATGCTGAGTTACATCTGACTGCCATGTTGTCAAAGGCCACATCCTCATACAAACATGTCACAGCTGCAGTGGTACAGTGGTCAATCTGTCCGTAAATAAGGCAATATTTATTTCCCATGTCCAAAGAATTTCCTTCAGCTCATTGTTGTTAAGACAGCGGTGTCATCACAAACTTACAGAAGGGTGTTGTGGACCAGTGTCGCTAATTATTTTGGGTTCCTCCCCATAAATAGGTTACATCATTTCAAATATTTCAAAATTCTGTTTCCCCATTCTCATGAGGACTTTCATCACAGCACTCTTCAAATCAAGATCATTTTCCACCATCACGATAATAAAGCAGACCAGTACAAACCCACAACTACTCTCAACATAAAGATAGTTCAGAAACTGGTAATGTAAAGAACATTTTTGATAATCATGCCTAATATCATCCATAAACCTGAAGTTTCCCACCCCTTACATTCTCAAATTACATATCTCTCCACTAACCTTCATTTGCTTATAGCTTTACTGTTTGAATTCACATATGAATGTATACAGGACATTTCATGCATCACCACCCCTTCTTTTAGAAACTGCAAGAATAATATGTGTAACTCCACAAAATTTAACAGGTGGTAGCAGCAATTCTTTAGAAAATTCCCAATCTGGCAAATATGAACTCCATATGTTGCAGTCAAGGATTTTAAAGCAGGAGACTTGTACAATAATTTTGATTATTAATCATAAATATTAGTCACACATTTGCAATATGAATTATAATATGAATTTATTTTGAAATGGGAATTTCAGCAGCTAATCTGGAATGAAGAGGCTGTAACCTTGAAAATACTAAGATTAAAAAGAGATTAATGCAGCATATTGGAAGCAAAACCACTGTTGTCACAAAACTGTCAATAGCTCAACATCTATATTTAAGCAATATACCATCATCATCATCATCATCATCAACTAGTGACCTGTCCAGCTTCGCATGGGTAGCACTAAGTACAGGGTGACAATTATTGAACTATATAAAATAAAATAATTTCTGAACAGTTTGTGTTAGGACATTCAAACGGCACAGTTGGCTGCGGGGCACGATGAGAATTTGTATGCACATGCATGGCTTGGTTTAGCAATGAAGCCCACTTTTATTTGGATGGGTTCGTCAATAAGCAAAACTGGTGCATTTGGGGGACTAAAAAACGCATTTAGCAATGGAGAACTCTCTTCGCCCTCAATGGGTGAAGGTGTGGTGTGCAAATGCCCAGTCGCTGGCCGGTGTGGCCGAGTGGTTCTAGGCGCTTCAGTATGGAACTGCGCGACTGCTTTGGTAGCAGGTTCGAATCCTGCCGCGGGCATGGATGTGTGTGATGTCCTTAGTTTGGTTAGGTTTCATTAGTTCTACGTTCTAGGGGACTGATGACCTCAGATGTTAATTCCCATAGTGCACAGAGCCATTTGAACCATTTTTGAATGCCCAGTCACAGAACAATCAATGCAATATTCCTTGATGGCACAGTGACTACCGAACAGCACATGAAGGTTTTGGAGGACAATTTCATCCCCATTATGAAAAATGGCCCTGATTTCGACATGATATGGTTCATGCAAAATGGAGCTTGACCCCAGCGAAGCCGGAGCGAGTTTAATGTTATGGAGGAGCACTTTGGGGACTGCATTCGGGCTCTGGGGTACCCAGAGGCCACTGGCATGGGCCTCGATTAGCCCCCATACTCTCCGGATCTAAACACTTGTGACTCCTTTTTGTGGGGCTATATTAAAGACGAGGTGTACAGCAATAACCCCGAAACAATTGGTGAGCTGAAAACAGCCATTCAGGAGGTCACTGACAGCATCAATGTTCTGATACTTCAGCGGGTCACGCAGAATTTCATTTTTCGTTTGCACCCCATCACCACCAATGATGGTAGGGATATCAAACGTGTCATAACCTAAATCCGAATATCTGTAGTGACATTTACATTTTGAATAAAGTGTGTGCATGCCATACTCTGTAACTAATTTACTTTTTTTTCTCATATAGTTCAATAACTGTCACCCTGTCTCTATGGCTGGACAACCTTTATAGTGAGGAGTAAGATCATGCATGACACTCTTGATCAGAGTTATGTCACACCTCGCTTTTGGAACAAGTTTCCAAAGAGTAGTTACAGCCTGACATTCTAGAACCACAGGAAGGTTTGTCTCACAATCTTCACTGGATTCTTGAGACCACATAGTACTCAGTCTTTTTGCTGTTCTGGTGTACTGAAAAAGACTCGACCGTTTCCTATGGATTTTTATTCATAAACAAAACAAAATCAAAATGTAATAAGTATGCACCAAAATTGCAAACCAAACTTAGGCCTAATAAATTTATTTTTCCTACCCAAGAAGTCAAATATAAACATGATCCATCAAAAGAAGCAAAGCAATTTCATTAAGATTTTAATACACAAAGTGAAATCAGTAAATCCATACATCCCAGCTAAGCAATTGTTTTTTTTTTTTTTCTTTTCCAAAGATATGATTGTAGGACTTAATTCTGTCACAGACATAAACTTACGAAAATACTTCTACACTGACGTAAAAAATAGCAGTGCCATGTAGCGGTTCTCTGGTGTACCATGGAATACATACAGTGCCATCTACTGGTGCTGTGGATAGTTACCTGTGGAAACCTCATAAAAATTCACGTAGTAGTTTTGGAGACTAGCATGTTCAAAGATAGAGACGAAGTTTTAAACTATGACCAGCAAGTCCGACAAGCTGCAGCTAGATATCAGTTCTAACTGTAGTTTGTTAAATTCCCTACAACACTTGCAATCAGTTTTTGGAAAATATTTTCAATGTACACACACGGCAGTTTAGAACTTATCAAGACATAGGATGTTTTTAGAATTACGATCCACTTGAAAACCTCACACATTTCCACACAAAGGTACATGCTAATGAAATGACGAAAACCTCAATGAGCTAGTTTGTATTGATTGTGAATGTATGCTGACTGTACTTGTTACACGAATGTAATTAATGAAACGAAACATATAAGGAGGGCACACAAAAACTAGTAGTTTCTTTATTTGGATACAAAGGGGAGAAAAAGTAATGATGCCACTACTTCACACTAAGGACACACTACATATTCTGACCGTTATCATCATATGATGAGAACATCACAAACTACGGACAGAACCGGCAATCTGTTCAAGTGCCCAAATTCTATTCTGATCCCCTGAGTATTGTTTAAAATGGGCCTTTAGTGTCATTTGAAATTGTATAAATGATTGTATGATTCAAAAGAAACATTGTAATTCTGATATACCACTTGGCTGACATCACAAGAATGGTGCCACACACCGCCGTAACAGAAGGAGTTGCCTCAGCTAACAGTGGGCCCAATTTTTCAGCAAGGTCTCGCAGTTACTTGGAAAGTGATGGGTTCAACAGGCAGTAGTTTGGCCTGACACTTCTGATGACATGTATTCTTTTCTGAGTAAGAGTACAGTAGCAGCACTGCAGTGGAGCAGATACACATTTGTAATTTGGGCTGGAGGCTAACAATAACAAACACACATTATGTTAAGTTTCTGTTTGTAATTGAAACGCCCATGACACCATGGACCCGCAAAACAAACACAAGGTAACGAACTATATTCGTGAGAGTTGTTGATTTGAGAAACTACTCGAAGGTGGCTCAAAAAGTAAACACTGTTAGATTCCTTGTAGTGCTCAATTCCGGATTCTACATGACCATCTCCTCTACACCTGCATCTGCATCTACAGCTATATCTACAGCCATATCTATACTCTGCAAACCACTGAAGTGCACAGCGCTGGATACTTCCCTTTGTACCAGTTATTACGGTTTCCTCCTGTTCCATTCATGTACAGAGTGTGGGAATAATGACTGATTGAATGCCTCTGTGCATGCTGTAATTATTCTGATTTTGTCCTCATGATCCCTATGTGAGAAATACTAGGAGGTTGTAGTATATTTGTAGAATCATCAATTAAAGCCGGTTCTTCAGATAGTTTACATCTATCTGCAAGAATCAGTTTCTTCGGAATCTCTAACACTTTTCCCTGTGTCAAACAAACCTGCGACCATTCGTGCCGCCCTTCTCATATACATATTCAATATCACCTGTTAGTCTTATTCTGTACAGATCCCATACACTTGAGCAGTATTCTAGAATGGGTGCCACAAGTGATTTTCAAGCAATCTCTTTTGTAGACTGACCAGCTTTCACCAGTATTACACCAAAGTCTATCTACCACCTGTGTAACCCATAACTGAGCCTATGTGATCATTTCATTTCACATCCCCACGAAGTATTATACCCAGGTGTTTGTATGAGCTGGTTAATTCCAGCCGTGACTCATTGGTATTATAGTCATAGAAAATTATGTTTTCCGTGTTGAGAAGTATATTTAAAGCAAGTTGCCAGTCTTTGCACCACTTTGAAATTATATCATGCTCTGAGTGAATATTTATGCAGCTTCTCTCAGACAGTATTTTGTTATTAATAACTGCATCATGTGCAAACAGCCTGAGGTGACAATGTTGTCCACAAGGTCATTAATATACAACATAAACAGCAAGGGTTCAAACACACTTCCCTGGAGCACATCTGAAGTTACTTCTACATCTGATGATGACTCTAAATCTAAGATAACATGCTGTGTCCTCCTTACCAAAAAGTCCTTAATCCAGTCACAAATTACAACTGATACCCCATGTGATCGTACTTTTGACAGTAAGCGTTGGTGCTGCCTTGACCCAAAGCTTTCAATATCTCATGTGAGAAAAGTGTGAATTGGGTTTCACGTGGTCGATGTTTTTGGGATCCATACTGGTTGGCAAGGAGGAGGTCATTCTGTTCAAAATACCTCATTCTGCTTGAGCCCACAATACGTTCGAAAATTCTACAACAATTTGATGTCAAGGATACTGGATGGCAGTTTGTGCATCAATTCTACTACCCTTCCTGTGGACAGGTGCGAGCTGTGCTTTCTTCCAACAACTACTTGACACACTTTTCTGTTAGAGAGATCTAGGAGGATTATGGTTAGAAGAGGGACTAAACCAGATACAAATTCAGTATAGAATCTGATAGGGATTCTATCAGCCTTGGAGCTTTGTTTGATTTTAATGATTTCAGTTGTTTCTCTACACCAATGATACTTATACTGGTTTCACTCATCTTTTCAAGAGTTAAGCATTTCACCTTTCCCTTTGCTACTTTCAATTTCAGTTCCTGTCCCATTTGCTAGGGACTGGGTATTAACACTGGTGTCACTAATAGCCCTTACATATGGCCTCAATTCCTTTGGGTTTTGTGAAAGATCATTTGACAATATTCTGCTATGATAGTCACTGAAGGCTTCATGCATTGCTCTCCTGACAGCCAAACAAGTTTCATTCCGCATTCATCCCTCCTTTGAAGTAAATCAGTCAGCAACTTTGAGATTTTTATTAACAATGTTGAACAACAACTTGTCTTTATATAACAATATAGATTGGGCAGTGAATGGAAAACAAGACAGATGTAAAAAAAAAAAAAACTAAGTACACTGTTTATTATTTATAAATCACTGTAATTGTTAATACATTTATCCCACTGTGAGACAAGACAGACAATATATTCATGGTAACATGTTTTTGGCTGCCTACTGAACCATGAGATTGTACCCAGATGTGCAAGACTTCATCCAACGCAAATCAACGGCCATGAATGTTTTTTCAGGCCTCCAAAAGCATGGAAACCGCATGGATGTGCAAGAGGTTCGCAGCAAAACTTCAGCAGCATAGTCAAAACAACTTTACACACATTTTTCCTTGAAGGCACTGATCATCTCGTCTCACAGTAGGATACAATTAACATTTATGGCAATTAATTTCGAAATAATAAACACCTTATTTACTTTTTTCCATCTGACTTCTTTTTATTTGACTGCCCCTCACAATATAATGTCAATATTGATGATAATCTGTAAGCCACCTCCAGAAGATTGGACTTATCAACGATAAAATTACATATCACACTATCCAACGCAGCTATTGAGAACAGCTGTACAATGGCTATTTGGAAATGTACAGTATTTCTCAGGCTTGGAGAGAAGAATGAAAAGCAGTTATTTCCACAAATCAGGAAATAAATTTGTTTAATTTATAAAGTTAAAAAAATCAAAGAAGATTTATTCAGCATTTTCTGTTCATCATCACAGCCACATCAGATTTTTACACGTTGTAATGCCCCCAACAGTGTCAAGTAATGCAATTTTTTGTCTCTAGTATAAAGTAACAGTTTGCGATTTATTGTTTCCAGGGCATTTTGGATAAAGTGCATTTTATCAAAAAATTCGATGCTTATGTCATTGTGTAACTACAGTAATCACTGGGATAGAATAAGGCAAAGAGAAGACTGGACATCTCCCAAACAATGACTTTTGGACCTCAGCGTGTGCAACTGCATGCTGAAAAGGTTGCATTACAGACCAATATCCCTAGCATTGATTTGCTGCAGAATTCTTGAGCATATTCTAAGTCTGAATGCAATGAACTTCCTCGAGACAAAAAAAGCTTCTGTTCACAAATCAGCACTAATTTAGAAAGTATTGCTTGTCCATTATTCACACAATATCCTGCAAACCATGGGTGAAGGGCAACAGACTTATATTTCTGGAAAGTCAGACAGTGTCACTGTAAACCATTAATGAAGGTCTAAGTTACAGTACATGATCTCAGATATCTGAGTAGCTGGAAGATCTCTTTAGGTAACGGAACCCAGTATGTTGCCCTGGACAGTGAGTGTTCATCAGAGACAAGGGTATCATCAGGAGTGTTCCAGGAGACTGTGACAGGACCATTCTTATTCTCTATTCACACAAGCAACCCAATGGATATGGCAAGCAGCTGTCTGTGACTGTTTGTTGGTGACACTGTATTGTACAGAACAGTGTCATCGTTGAGGGGCTGTAGGAGGATACAGGATAATTTGTAAGTGAAGCGATAGTGGCAACTTGATCTAAATACAGAAGCATGTAAGTTAAAGCAGATGAGTAGGAAAATTAATCCTATAGTGTTCGAATGCAGTATTAGTGCTGTGCTTCTTGACGGAGTCACACTGATTAAATATCTGAGTAACAGTGTAATATGATATGAGCACACATATGCGCACATGCACGCGCGTTCACACTTACAGATGCGCACGCGCACCCACCCACCCACACACACACACACACACACACACACACACACACACACACACACACACACACAAGGTCAGTAGTAGGGAAGGCGAATGGTTGACTTCGGTTTATTGGGAGAATTCTAGGGAAGAGAATTTTATGGAGACCACAAACTGAACACTACTGCAACCCATTCTTTAGCACTGCTTGAATGTCTGGGACCCCACCATTGGATTAAGGACAGACATAGCAATTCAGAGGTGTGATGCTAGATTTGATACCAGTAAGTTTGATCAACACGTATTATAGATATGCTTCATTAAGTCACAAGAAAATCCCTAGAGAAGAAGGAATTCTTTTTTTGAAACACTATTGAGAAAATTTAGAGAATTGACATTTATGGTTGACTTCAGAATGATGTTATTGCCGTAAACAAAGACAAGATAAGAGAAATTTGGCTCATACGGAGGCTTACACACATCTGTTTTTCTCTTGCTGTGCTGGCGTAAGCCGTCACCAACACATTGGTCGGCAAAGATGAAGTGCGAAGATCGATTAGTAGGCGCTGGTTCAAGCGCACCTACGACGAGAGAAGCCACAAACACGCCCACAACCAACATTCCGCCAACACCCTCTCGACAGCATATATTTAGGCTGCCGCTGCTGACCAGAGGGACTCAATCACTCAATCATCCAGTCTGGCGTCTGTCAATTTACTCACAGAATGTGTTTAGTTCGACACAGGCTGTGGCAGTACACAGTGACCACATTCATGACTATAGCAGGACTAGTTTACCTCAACCAGAATTGTATTTTACATCAGTCTGCAGGAGGATTACTACTGATGAGCTCATACCACAACACATGGACTCCATACAAGTTAAGTAAAATTTTCAGTTCATGTAAATAAAGAACCATATTAATCCACATGTGCTTTGAGTTGTAGAAAGAGAATAATAGCCACCCATAACACCATCCTCTCCCTTGCTTCCTTGCAGTACACGACTACGGTGGCGAATGAGGATAATTCAGTGGCAATCGAAGTTAATCAACTTGGCCGAAGGTTTTGCATGTTTCTCTTGTGTTTCAGCTTGCAGGGGCACTCTTGTTCAACTGTTTCTATTTGCTAATTTGTTGTTTTGTTGTTGCATGTATTCCAGGAGGGAAGCCGCAGAATTAATCAAATTCCTCTTTTCAATCTGCATTGGCCACACAACCACAACCGACCAACCAAACAACCAGCCCAACACATGCCACTGACTGGTATACCACATTCCAGCAATTTAAGGAAACAGAGGAGAAATGGACTGAATATGACTCAGTTCCAAGCACATTGTCAAGTTAATCGTGTTCAAGGTACTGTAAAGTTACGTACTTCCATTCAATTGCAGGGTCTTCAGTAGTCCGGTTAATACAAAACCTATTCTCAACTGCATCTCCCGACGATCTCATCTACGACCAAGTAATCACTGTATTAACTC
The DNA here is from genome assembly GCF_023864345.2 of Schistocerca serialis cubense. NCBI lineage: Eukaryota > Metazoa > Arthropoda > Insecta > Orthoptera > Acrididae > Schistocerca > Schistocerca serialis. Next base: position 722,591,582 of record NC_064643.1, read on the forward strand.
AATACTATGACCAGCAAGTCCAAGTAGCTGCAGCTAGATATCAGTTCCTTCACTTGCAGAAAAGTTGGAACAGATGTACCACCAATGGTTAATCAATGGGCATGACTATGAAGTGTAAATTTAAGTTTGTGGCTACTTTTACAGTGATTTTATGACACATGATACAATAACATTCAATGTCCCAGATAGTATAATACTATCCAGGCCCTGATTTGTTGGGTCGAGTTGCCCTATAGCGACCACTCCACGCAGTCACAACAACGAGCGCGTACATAGCCGTGCAGACAGCGACATAGACATGTAAACTGGCCCGTGAATTTAGTGAAGTCTTGCCCTAGATGTTTTGCTCGCCATAAAAGACAGGACTCTCCATCACATAATGCAACATGTTACATACGTGGAAAAAAAGGCCATATCCAAGCAATCTGTTTGCAATGGCACAAAAATGCCAGTTTTGCTCACTCCCAGAAAAAAAACAGGCTCATGCACTTGCAATGAATGCAGTGTTTTCAAAACCTACAACAGGTTCTGACAAAAGTAAGATTAAGGATGTGCCTCCTAGTGCTGAGCAACAACATTCTAACAAATTCTTTGTCTCATTACAAATTGGTGGCTGTCGTGTGAACTTTCACTTAGACACAGATGCCTCAGTAACTTTGCTTATCGTGCCATGTATGAACAGTTGGGCTCAATATGCCTTTCTAAATCTAGCAAGCACCTCACTGCTTATAAATGACAGTAAATTCCAATGCTTGGAGAGAGTAGTTTGCCCGCCACTTACAAATCTCACACTAGGACAGTGAATTTTACAGTGTTGAAATTAAGAGACAGTGAGAACATATTCAGTTCAGATGCCTTTGATTTGTTTGGGTTTAGCATCCAAGACAATGTACTATTTAGCAATCCAAGACAATATACTTTCAGTGTCAGTGTCAGCTAGCTTGCTTAAAGAATTTCCTGAACTAGTTTCAGAAGGAATTGGAGAAGCTAATAACTTTGTAGCACATGTTAACATTGAAAGACAATGCACAGCCTAAGTTATTCCGGGCCTAACCCATTCCAGTTGCTTTAAGAGACAAAGTAGTCAGTGAATTGAAAAACTTGCAAGATAATAGTGTAATTGCTCCGAATAAAGTAAGTCAATGGGCAAGTCCTCTTGTTTTGTTGACTAAGCCTTCTGATGAAATTCGCATTTGTGTTGACTTCAAGTCTACAGTCAACCCACAGACACTTGTCAATTACCTCGCCCTGAGGAACTTATGGGCAGGCTCGGCACTGACCATTACTTTTCTTAGATAGATTTGCATGATGCCTACTTGCAAATTTCATTGGATGAAGAATCACATAAGGTGTTGTAAATACACCCTTAGGGCTGTTCAGGTCTTTGCATGTGCCCTTCAGCAGTGCTTCCACATCTGCCATTTTTTCAACATTACTTGGGGCAGCCGACTGCAACAAAAGTGCCATTTTGTTCAAACTACCTTGACTATATTGTCATCTCAGGCTGTACACCAGAGGAACACATTGCCAATTTGCGTACTCTTCCTCGAGTGTCGTCAGAAGCGGGACTCAAGTGTCATCAAGAAAAGTGTGACTTTTTTTCAAATTGAAAAAATTTGGTCATGTGATAAACAGTCAGGGTGTGCACCCTTTCCAATCTCATTTGCTTGCAAGCCGTGGCCTGCCTGTTTCTTGCAATGTGTCTGAACTGCAGTCAGTACTACGCAAAATGACATACTGCGTTCGGTTCATACCGAATCCCGCTCAGATCATGGCTCCACTGCATCGCTTGCATCACAAAAATGTGCCTTTAGTATCGACCAAAGAGTGTCACGACGCATTTCAAGGACTCAAAAATGCTTTGCTTAGTGACAGATGTTTAGTGCATTTTGACCCTGCCAAGCTAATAGTTTCACAAGTCGATGCTTCTTCCTACGGAATCGGCACTGTGCTTTTGCACAGAACTGGTGCACAAGACAGATCTTTTGCTTTTCCTCAAAGTTTTTAACTAAAACTCGGTGCAATTACTCACAAGTTGAAAAAGAATTTCTCAATATTGAGTATGGTGTGACCAACTTCCATCACTATTTTTATGGTCACAAGTTCTTTTCAGTAACAAATCACAAGCCTTCGCAGTCCTTGTTTCATCTGTCAAAGCTGCATTGCTCAAAAATTGCAACATTGGGCTTTTTTTGCTTTCACAGTATCAGCATGAAACTGTGTATGGATCTGTGGCAAAGCATGGCAATGCAGACATTTTATCTTGCCTTCCAATTGGCCCAGACTCTGATTTCGATGTGTCTGCCACATCTTGTTGCCAAATCGATGTGCAGGACTCCGAGATGCTGGAATTTTTTCCCTTGCACTACAGAAAAATTGCACAGGCCATGGAAGCAGGTCCACATCTCAGATTTTGTTGCATTACACTTGCCAGTCTTGGCTTCATTCATTGAACAGTATCCAGAACTCAGTTGTGTGACGATACTTCACATGTCGGCATAACATTTCAGTTCAACAAGGTCTGATTCTAGTTCAACATGACAGTGGACAATCACATGTGCTTATTCCCACAGTGCTGACAAAGGGTGTGTTACAACTGCTTCACCAAGGACATTGGGGAATTGTTCGCAGTCAACAGTTAGTGTGTTGGCACTGAGCTTTGCAGGGCATGGACGCCCACACAGAAATGATGATGTCACAGTGTCGTGCATGCGCGGACAACCGATCAGCTCCACCACAGACATTCTCAGCTTGGCCTAAGATTCAATCCCCACGGCAACGAGCACACATAGACTTCGACTTTGATGCACCCAGGAGAAGCGGAATTACGATGCACCCTCGTCCCTGCCATCCCTGCTCACCGGCCTAATGGACATGGACCCGTCGTCGCCATCATCAACCCCGGGACACGCACTCTGACCTGGACATGTGCCCTGGCAGAAGTTTTCTGTTGCCTCACAAGCCAAATGGGAGGAAAGGGGTGGGGTGGGGGAGGATTGTACAGTCAGCAGCATGCCACCCTCCATGGTCACGGCTACCAGTTCATTTCTATGTCCAGCATCCTGCCTCCCTCCCCGTTGTCGTTCACATCCTCCCCACACAACAACAGTGAGGCATTTCAGGGGGGAGGAATGTGAAAGATGAAGTGCAAAGATCAATTAGTAGGCACTGGATCAAAGGCGCCTATCATGAAAGAGGCCAGAGAGATACTCACCAGCAACACGCCGCCATGCCCTCTTGACAGCATGTATTTAGGCTATCGCCGCTGACTGGAGGGCCTCACTCACTTAATCATTCAGTTTGACGTCCGTCAGTTTACTCGCAGAATGGATTTAGATCGTCACAGGCTATGGCAGTACACAGCGACCACATTAGTGACTACAGCGGGACTAGTTTACCTCAACCAGAATTGTACCTTACATCAGTCTGCAAGAAGACTATTACTGATGAGCTTATACCACAACACATGAACACTATTCAAGTTAAGTAAATGTTTCCAATTCATGTAAATAAAGAACTGTATTAATCCATGTGTGTATTTTTGTTGTAGAAAGAGGATGCTGGCCACCTATAACAACATCCTCTCCCTTGCTTCTTTGCAATAGAAGACTCCATTCTTGCTCCATTTTTGAGTGAAGCAGGTTAAGGAAATGACTAACAGTGGCACAAAATACCCTCTACCACGCACATTACTGTGGCTTTCAGAGTATGTATTTAGATGTTGTTGAACTGAGCTGCAAGTTGGATGCATCACTAATTCAAGCTCCAGGGATGCTTAAAAATGGGAGACTGTGCTAGTGTGCCTCTGTAAGGCATCACAAGATTTTCTTGTAAGCAGAATGTTCATGGACTGAGGTGGGCTGAAAAGATCTGACAACAGTTTACAGCACTGCACAAATCAATAAGCTGACGTCAAAATTGTGTATGGAGTAGTTATGGACCACTGTCATCACAATCGTGTATGAAGTAGTTATGGACCACTGTCATCACCAACCAACTGCTCCTTGGGATTATAAGATTAGACAATGACAGCATCATGAGACTGTAAGACTGAAACAGAGAGATAAGTAAATCCCAGCGACTCTTTTGGAAACAATGATTTTCCTATAATATAAAGTTTTGTATCAGTGTAAATTATGTGTGGTAGACATTACTGACCTACATCATTACTTATATCACTATTACTTGTGACAGTTTCCTGATACCAAGATTCCAGCATGTCAGGGAAGTAATCAGGTGCCAACACCACCCTGCAACACACCTCTGCCAAGTGAGCTGCAGAAAGCACTGCTCCTGTGATTCAACAACTGCACTGTTCAGTGAGCCAAGAAATTTGCAGCTCCACTCACTGAGGGCCTTTGTGTACACCAGACATGAAAACAGGTGATGCACACAAACTGCTGCAGACCATTCGCTACATTCTGTCATTTCACGGGCAGCCAATCAAATGCCACTATACCTCCGCTATGTGAGTATTTAGGACTGCTACGGACCCTATCCAGGCAGTCCAATGTAGCCAGTCAACTGATGCCTTCTGCTATGCATCCAGCATCACTTCTGACTGCAAGCCACCTCCGCCTCCAGTGGACAGTGCTAAGTTCAGCAACATGCTCCCAGGAACTGTTAGCTTACTCATTACTGACAGATTCTTCAGGTGAGATTGAATGACTTTGAAATTATTCTGGTCTTGTCAGAACCTGTTCAAACTTGTGCCTCCCTATGGGAGTGTGGCATTCGAGATTTCCAGATGTTCATTAAGTGGGAGGGCTGTATCACATAACAGACAATATTTTTGGGTTTTCCAGTTGTAGAAGGATTGCATATCACACATTCATTGAAATTTCCATTTAGTCTAAGATTTTGTTCCACATTATTGATATTTTTGCACTTTGTCTGTGTTGAGCTTCAGTATAGGCCAAAGGAGACCAGCTGTTGTCAGGTTGAAGAAAATCATTTTGTTCATAAATGGAGACAGAACTTTCTTATATTTACCTGAGGGTGTGTTCTGAGCCTGGAACACTTCAATTTCTATTCAGAATAAAAACCAAGCCACCTTCGGCACATATTGTGATTTTATCTCAATGCATAATGCATTTCAAGCCCTGAACATCAAACCTTTGACTTGTTTTGAATTGTGTTTTCAAATGTCCTTTAGGACGAAAAGTGTATATATGTACATTACTTTCTGACTTTAGTATGTGAGTGCTCACCCTTTAGTACTGTCTGAATGACTCAAAAACAAGTCTGTACAAAATTGTATTGTGACTGAAACACTGTAGCCCATGCAGACTTGAGTACAAACTCTAATGAGGAATACAATCTTTCACACTGTTTGCAGATGTCATGCTAATTTCACTTGTTTGTTTTTTATTGATCGCATTGAATGTATTTTCCAGTCGCTGCCTAACATATCGCATCAGTTACACAGCGCCAAGCAATGTGTGTTTTTAACAGGAGCTATATACACCAAATAACCGGACACGAGTTACTGTCAAGTGGACAAGTGATAGAAGTTTTTATTTTATAACATACTGGAAGTAAAACTTAACAATTAGTAAAAGTCCAAATCTTATGGTTCAAGAGTGCATTATACTTTGGAAGAAAAACTTTTTAACTTGCATTCAGAGTTGAGAAAATTACAAAGAAGTGTCAAGACGTGCTTAAGTGCTGCGAACAGAACTATAAATGGTTTGGACAGTTTATTTGAAATTGTAAGTGCCAAGCAAGTCAGAAGAAGACAGGTTGTTGTTACTTCGACAGAGAGAGCCAGGACGTAAAGGCTACCTCAAAAGAGTAGATTGAATACTTGTGGATAAAGCAGAAAAGGTGAGGCAGAGAAAGCTTGAAGATGAGAAAAAGCAAGAAAAACAAATGCGCACAACATCTACTTCCACATCTTCTGCTGTACTTCCTTCTTCTTCATCTCAGGAATCAGATAAAGCATCATCAGTTCACAAGAAATTGCTGCAAGGCAAGGTGCAAAGATTTTATTACTGAAAAGTTAACAGCTGACTTGGACAAATGTCAGCTGAGTGTAAGAGATCCTGTATATATTCTTCAGGTGACTGCAGACACAATTGGTCACAACACTGAAGAGCTATGTATTAATCATCTTCTCTTCACAGAATCAGACAGCAGAAGAGAACACTCTGAAACAATAAAATCTGTTTTCAAGAATGATATCCCTGCAGTTCTGACTGTTTATTGGGTTGATACACTGTTGCCACCACTAAATGTCAGGGACCCAAAATAAGAAAGGCTTCCAATAACTGTTGCATTTGGGAACAGAGAACAGCTCATAGGTCTTCCAAAATTACAGAATGGTTCTGGTAACGAGGAAGCCAATGCTGTTATGAATGCATTAATGTATTATGGGTACTGAAGACAGTGTACAAATTCTTTGCAGTAAAACAACTGCCTCAAACTCTGGTTTTCTTAATGGGGTATGTATCTTACTTGAATACAAATTGTTGTAGTAGTAGTAGTAGTAGTAGTAGTACTAGCAGCAGCAGCAGCAGCAGCAGCTGTCTTCAGTCCGAAGATTGGTTCTCTGCAGCTCTCCATGCATGTCTAGACAGTGCAAGCCTCTTCCTCTCCGAATAACTACTGCAACCTACATTCATTTGCACCTACTTACTGTATTCTGTTCTTATGTCTCCCTATATAATTTTTAAAAAATCCACATAAAGTGTAAATGTGGATGGTTGATACGATCGGTGGCGCAATGACAGACTACAAAGTATGTGATAAATGTAGAAGAAATTAACTCGGGGATAAGGGCTTGTGGCTGACCCAACTACATTGAAACAAGTGTAAATCACAAACCTGCATAGCTCCTCAGATGAGTCAGACACATCTGTAGCCACAAAAATTGCTTTAGATGCATTAAATGATAGTTTCTTATATCTTGGTGAGTCCCCTGAGAAAAAGAAGAGACTGGGAGAAAAAACGTATGTGCAGAAAAAGTCCGAGCAAGTGTCTGAGGTATAAGTACCTAGTGTGGAAGAAATTGCAGATTATGAAACAAATTTTGAATCTGAAATGATAATCCAATTGAAAGACAAATTAGGTACCAGCACCACAAGCAGTGGGAAGATCCAAATTTTGACCTCCTTCCAAAAAGTTGAAGCATTAAAAGGATTGAAAACGAATTTGGAGCCTCTAACTATTTAGTGAGAAAAGCAAAACAATTTGTCAAAGATTGTGGTATCTTAGCAACCCCCAATCCAATATCTAAACGTGTCTTAAGTGAAGAAATTGTGAATGGTGTCACAAAATGCTACAATAGAGACAATATAAGCTGCTTTTTGCCTGGGAAGAAGGATTTTGTTTCTGTCAAGGAAAATGGTTCCAGGATTCATAAACAAAAATGGCTAATGTTGGGAAACCTGCATGAACTGTATCAGGCATTCAAAGGTGAACACCCAGAATTGAAAACACAGTTATCGAAATTCTGTCAGTTGTGAGCCAAGAACTGTGTTTTGGCTGGTGCAACTGGTACTCACTGTTTGTGTGTGTGTGTGTGTGTGTGTGTGTGTGTGTGTGTGTGTGTGTGTTTGCAGTATTCACCAAAATGTGAAATCATTTTGGAAGGTTCCAGATTAAAAGAGTTGACACATGAAACAGACAGTCAACTTAGCACCTAAACTGTCTTGCTCTGATCATTTGTAAACCTTCACAGTCAAAATATTATATGTTCACAGCGATAACTGCGCAGGTACACATTCTACCATGACACACCTGCAAGAGTCGTTTGATGAAGATGGAATTGATGAAATAGCATATAAACTGTGGGCATCTACAGATAGAACAACTCGCCAGACTTGTGTATCATCTGTGGAAGACTTCTTGGAAAACCTTGTAGACAAATTAAAAAAAGTTTCTGTTGCATTCCTTCCTGTAGTCATGTCCTAGTTCATGAACCACGGGCAACGTATGAGTGGTCCCGACAGTTGGGATACCAGTTACTTTGGAATAAGGCTGGGCATCTCGGACATATTCTGAGTCGTGGTCACCTTTGTGCTCATACGGCAAAGACTACCAAATCCACCGGTTAGTCCCTCAGCCGTTAGGGGTAAAACCCAATGGGACTCGGGGCAAGTAAGGCTAGCAACCTGCTTCCCTGGTACTTTCAATATGATACTGGCAACAATCAGAGCAAAATGCCTCGGACCTTCGGAGGTGACGGAGTCCCACCTCTAACTGACAAACCAGGGACTCCTAAGATACGACTTGGCAAACAAATGGTAATGAGATGGGGAGCTATTAATATCAATGGGGGCTACTCTGGGAAGAAGGTAGAGCTGGCAGAGACTGCAAGTAAGATGGGGCTGGACGTTTTAGCTGTTAGTGACATTCGGGTAAGGGGTGAAAAAGAAGAGGTAGTGGGAGAATACAAGGTCTACCTGTCAGGAGTCAAAGCAGGAATAGCACAATGGGGTGTAGGGCTTTACATCAGGAAAGAAATGGAATCCAGCGTAGTTGCAATAAGGTATGTAAACGAACGACTGATGTGGATAGATTTGACAGTGTTTAGCAAGAAAATTAGGATTGTGTCAGTATATTCGCATTGTGAAGGGACAGATCAAGATAAGATGGATAGTTTTTATGAGGCACTCAGAGATGCAGTTGTTAGAGTAAAGGACAAGGACAGTGTTCTGCTCATAGGTGATTTTAACGCCAGGATTGGAAATCGAACAGAAGGGTATGAAAAGGTTATGGGTAAATTTGGAGAGGATATGGAGGCCAACAGGAACGGGAAACAACTCTTGGATTTCTGTGCCAGTATGGGCTTAGTAATCACAAACTCCGTTTTTAAACATAAGAACATTCACCAGTATACTTGGGAAGGCAGGGGAACCAGATCTGTCATTAACTATATAATAACAGATCAGGAATTCAGGAAGGCTGTGAGGGACACACGTGTATTCAGGGGATTCTTTGATGACACTGATCATTATTTAATCTGCAGTGAAATTGGGATTGTGAGGCCGAAAGTGCAGGAGGTCAGGTCCATATGTGGGAGGATAAGAGTGGAGAAGCTTCAGGATAAGGAAATCAGGCACAAGTACATAACAGCGATCTCAGAAAGGTACCAGTTAGTTGAGTGTAGTCAATTACAGTCATTGGAAAAGGAATGGACAAGGTACAGGGACACAGTACTAGAAGTGGCTAAAGAATATCTTTGAACAGTAGTGTGTAAAAGTAGGATGAAGCAAACAGCTTGGTGGAATGACACAGTCAAGGCAGCCTGTAGGAAAAAGGAGGCGTATCAAAAATGGCTACATACCAGAACCCAGGTAGACAGAGAAAGTTATGTTGAAGAAAGAAACAAAGCCAAACAGATAATTGCAGCATCCAAGAAGAAATCTTGGGAAGACTTTGGAAACAGGTTGGAGACTATGGGTCAAGCTGCTGGGAAACCATTCTGGAGTGTAATTAGCAGTCTTCGAAAGGGAGGTAAGAAGGAAATGACAAGTATTTTGGACAGGTCAGGAAAACTGCTGGTGAATCCTGTGGATGCCTTGGGCAGATGGAGGGAATATTTTGAAGAGTTGCATAATGTAGGTGAAAATACGATCAGCAAAGTTTCAGATTTCGAGGTAGAATGGGATAGGAATGATGATGGAAATAGGATCACATTTGAGGAAGTGGAAAAAATGGTCAATAGATTGCAGTGCAATAAAGCGGCTGGGGTGGATGAAATTAAGTCGGAACTCATCAAATACAGTGGAATGTCAGGTCTTAAATGGCTACACAGGATAATTGAAATGGCCTGGGAGTCGGGACAGGTTCCACCAGACTGGACAAAAGCAGTAATCACACCAATCTTTAAACATGGAAACAGAAAAGATTGTAACAACTACAGAGGTATCTCTTTAATCAGCGTTGTGGGTAAAATCTTCTCAGGTATTGTTGAAAGGAAAGTGCGAGTACTAGTTGAGGACCAATTGGATGAAAATCAGTGTGGGTTTAGGTCTCTTAGAGGCTGTCAGGACCATATCTTTAGCTTACGGCAAATAATGGAGAAGTGTTATGAGTGGAACAGGGAAATGTATCTATGCTTTATAGATCTGGAAAAGGCATATGACAGGGTTCCTAGGAGGAAGTTCTTGTCTGTTCTACAAGATTATGGAATAGGAGGCAAACTTTTGCAAGCAATTAAAGGTCTTTACATGGATAGTCAGGCAGCAGTTAGAGTTGACGGTAAATTGAGTTCATGGTTCAGAGTAGTTTCAGGGGTAAGACAAGGCTGCAACCTGTCTCCACTGTTGTTCATGTTATTTATGGATCATATGTTGAAAACAATAGACTGGCTGGGTGAGATTAAGATATGTGAACACAAAATAAGCAGTCTTGCATATGCGGATGACTTAGTTGTGATGGCAAATTCAATTGAAAGTTGGCAAAGTAATATTTCAGAGCTAGATCAGAAATGTAAGGACTATGGTATGAAGATTAGCATCTCCAAAACGAAAGTAATGTCAGTGGGAAAGAAATATAAACGGATTGAGTGCCAAATAGGAGGAACAAAGTTAGAACAGGTGGACGGTTTCAAGTACTTAGGATGCATGTTCTCATAGGATGGCAACATAGTGAAGGAACTGGAAGCGAGGTGTAGCAAAGCTAATGCAGTGAGCGCTCAGCTACGATCTACTCTCTTCTGCAAGAAGGAAGTCAGTACCAAGACTAAGTTATCTGTGCACCGTTCAATCTTTCGACCAACTTTGTTGTATGGGAGCGAAAGCTGGGTGGATTCAGGTTACCTTATCAACAAGGTTGAGCTTACGGATATGAAAGTAGCTAGGATGATTGCAGGTACTAGTAAATGGGAACAATGGCAGGAGGGTGTCCACAATGAGGAAATCAAAGAAAAACTGGGAATGAACTCTATAGGTGTAGCAGTCAGGGCGAACAGGCTTAGATGGTGGGGTCATGTTACACGCATGGGAGAAGCAAGGTTACCCAAGAGACTCATGGATTCAGCAGTAGAGGGTAAGAGGAGTCGGGGCAGACTGAGGAGAAGGTACCTGGATTCGGATAAGAATGATTTTGAAGTAATAGGTTTAACATCAGAAGAGGCACCAATGTTAGCACTGAATAGGGGATCATGGAGGGACTGTATAAGGGGGGCTATGCTCCAGACTGAACGCTGAAAGGCATAATCAGTCTTAAATGATGATGATGATGATGATGATGCATTCCTTCAGAGTCACCCAACAGTCTGAATTTCTACAACATCTGAAAGAGACACTTTGTGACAATGAATACATTATAATATGTGATTTTGCACTTGTCCTGCAGGAGGAGGTACAGGGGTTTCATTGGAACAATGCACAGGCCACCATTCACCCATCTGTTGTTTATTATAGACATCCAGAAAACTGTGCAACTGATCACATTTCCTCTGTTATAATATCGGAATGCTTTAGACAATACACAGTGAGTGATTATCTTTTTCAGCCTCACTTGGTTAGCTTCATGAGATCCCATTTCCATAGAACACCCAAATATGTGCACTACTTCTCTGATGTGCTGCAGCCCAGTACGTCCTATGACTATAATATCAGCGAGTCACTGTTGCAATCAGTCAACTCATACAAATACCTGGATGTAACACTTTGTAAGGATAACTTTTCATCAGGCCGACTTTTATATCTCTGCGGAGTGCCATTTCTTTGCTGTATCACATGCCAAAGAACCATGTGATGGTACAACGAGTATTATCAAGAGACGTGCTGCCCATGCCAGTATGCTGTGCAACTACAACTCTCAGTTAATGACACCCAGACTACTGGTTGAATGGTGCTCCAAGAACATAGCAGTGTGTCACTTACATTACACAACGAACAGTGAGTATGATGAAGAAGAATATCTCCTTCAAGAATGGTTTGCACAAATTGACACAATTGCATGTACCCACAAGTTACATAGTGTTATTCTACATCTACACCTACACTCTGCAAACCACTGTGAAGTGCATGGCAGAGGGTACCTCCCATTGTACCAGTTATTAGGATCTCTCCCTGTTCCATTCACATATGGAGCAAGGACGGAATGATCGTTTAAATGCCACTGTGCTTGCAGAAATTATTCTAAGCTTATCCTCATGATCCCTGTGTGAGCAATACATAGGGGATTGTAGTATATCCCTAGAGCAATCATTTAAAAATTCTGGTTGTATGTAAAGGCTGTTAGTGGCAACAAAGTTAGTCTCCAGTCCCTAACAAATGAGACAAGAACTGAAATTTAGAGTAGTAAAACAAAAGCTGAAGTGCTTAACACAGTTTTTTTCAAATTTAAAATCGGTTCTTGAAACTCTGTTTACAGACTCTTAGGATAGTTTACTTCTATATTCAAGAATCTTCAAGTCCAGTTCCTTCAGTATCTCTGTGACACTCTCCCAAGGATTAAACAGTCCTTTGACTATTCATGCAGCCGTTCTCCGTGTATGTTTGATATCTCCTATAAGCCCTATTTGGTATAGGTTCCACACACTTAAGCAATACTCTAGAACCAGTTGCAAGAGTGATTTGCTAACGATCTCTTTTGGAGACACACTGATCTTTCGTGGTATTCTACCAATAGACCGAAGTCCACCAGCTGCTTTACCCAAGACTGAACCTATGTTATCATTCCAGTTCATATCCTTACAAAGTGTTACATCCAGGTATTTGTATGAGTTGACTGATTGCAACAGTGACTCGCTGATATTATAGTCATAGGACATGATGTTTTTTTTAATTTTGTGATGTGCAAATTTTACACTTCTGAACATTTAAGCAAGTTTCAAATCTCTGCAACATGTTGAAATCTTTTCAAGATCTGACTGAATATTTATGCAGCTTCTCACAGATAGTACTTCATTATAGATAACTGCATCATCTGCAAAATGCCTGATTTTACTATTAATATTGTCTGCACGCTATTAATATGCAACATGAACAGTTTAAGGGTCCCAACACACTTCCCTGGGACGCACCCAAAATCACTTCTACATCTGACAATGACTCTACATCCAAGATAACATGGCCTCCCTGCCAGAAACTCCTCAATCCAGTCGCAAATTTCACTTGATACCCCATATGATCATACTTTTGACAATAAGCGTAGGTGCAGTAGTGAGTTAATGCTTTTCGGAAATCAAGAAACACTGCATCTACTTGCTGGCTGTCTTGATCCAAAGCTCTCAGTATGTCGTGTGTGAAAAGCGCGAGTTGGGTTTCACGTGACTGATGTTTCCGAAACCCATCTGGTTGACACTGAGGAGGTCATTTTATAAGATACCTCATTGTTTTTGAGCTCATAACATATTCTGCAACAAAGTGATGTCAAGGATCTTGGACAGCAGTTTCCTCGATCACTTCTACTACCCTTCCTGCAGACGAGTGTGACCCGTGCGTTTTTCCAAGACCTATGGCATGGTTTTTTGCTCGAGTGATCTACAATAGATTATAGCGAGCAGAGGGGCTAATTCAGTTGCAAATTCAGTACAGAATCTGACAGGGATTCCGTCGGGGCCTGAAGCTTTGTTCAGTTTTAACAATTTCAGCTCTTTTTCAACACCAGTGACACTAATAATTATTTCATTCACCATTTCAGCGGTATGAAGATTAAATTGGGGCAATTGTGTGTGTGTGTGTGTGTGTGTGTGTGTGTGTGTGTGTGTGTGTGTGTGTGTGTAAAGGAATATTTGAAAAAAAAACTGTGTTAAGCACTTCAGCTTTTGTTTTACTACTCTAAATTTCAGTTCTTGTCTCATTTGTTAGGGGCTGGAGACTAACTTTGTTGCCACTAACAGCCTTTACATACAACCAGAATTTTTTTCGATTTTGTGAAATGTCATTTGACAATATTCTGCTATGGTAGACATTGAAGGTATTACATATAGCTCTCTTGACAGCCAAACACATTCATTCAGCATCTCTCTATCTATAGCCCTTTGCTTTGTTTTACACCTATTATGCAGTAATCTCTGTTTCTTTAAAAGTTTCTTTACAGTGACTGTCCACCATGGATGTTCCATCCCATTGTGAACTGTTCTACTGGGCAAATATCTATGCAGGACACGGTCAACTATTCTTTTAAACCTGAGCGAGAGTTCCTCTACATGCTCCTGACCTGTGCTGAATGTTTCGGACTTCTCATTGACATACGACACTACTGGCTGATTTTTTAACTAGTTTACTCTTTGCAATCATTGTTGCCATAACCACACCACAGTCACTGATACCAGTTTTGATGTGGATATCCTCAAAGAGATCAGGTCTATTTGTTGCCATTAGATGCAATATACGAGTTGTGTTCAAAAAGTAAGGTGACTTTAAATTTTTATGAAGAAATACTTATTTATTCATGAATACTTATGTTTTCCTCTTCAAAGTAATCCCCCTCAAATACAATACACTTGTGCCAACACTTCTTCCAATCCCCAAAGCACTTTTCACAAGCATTTTTTGGTACAGCCTTGAGTACTTCCAGTGATGCAGTTTTTATTTCCCCAATCACTGAAAATCGTCGTCCTTTCATAGGTCTCTTCTGTTTTGGGAAAAGGAAAAAGTCACAGGGGGGGGCCAAATGTAGTGAATATGGTGGCTGAGGCATGATTATCGTGTTGTTTCTGGCCAAACTGTTTCTCACAAGCAACAATGAATGAGCAGGTGCATTGGTGTGATGCAAAAGCCATGAATTGTTTTTCCACAAACCCGGGTGTTTTTTGCGTATTGCTTCTCGCAAACGACGTATAACATCAATGTAATACTCCTTACTGACTGTACAACCTGGAGTCAAAAATTCATGATGCACTATGCCATTGTAATTGGGGGGGGGGGGGGGGGGGGGGGGGGGGGGGGACACTAACATTTCATCGAACTTGACGTGCTTCCTTTGGTCTTGGTTCTCTGGGATGCCTAGATTGGGCTTTGGTTTCAACGTCATAACTGTATACCCACGTTTCATCACCATTTATGACTCTTCTGAGCAAATAAGGATCATCATTGATGTCATTCAAGAGCCCCTGAGCAATGTTCATGCGGCGGTTCTTCTGATCAATATTGAGAAGCTTTGGAACAAACTTTGCTGAAATGTCTCATGGCCAAAATGCCTGAAAAAATTGAATGGCATGAGCCGACTGAGTTGCCAACATCCTCAGCAACTTCTCTTACAGTAATTCGACAATTTTCCAAAACAATTTTCTTCACAGCTTCGAAGTTATCATCTGTTGTTGACATACTGGAACATCCAGAGTGAAGTTCATCCTTGGCATCTTCTATCTTGAAAGAGCTTGTACCACTTGGAAGCCGGTCGCAGTGGCCATGCGATTCTAGTCGCTCCAGTCCAGCACCGCGCTACTGCTATGGTCGCAGGTTCGAATCCTGCCTCGGGCATGGATGTGTGTGATGTCCTTAGGTTTAACTAGTTCTAAGTCTAGGGGACTGATGACCTCAGATGTTGAGTCCCATAGTGCTCAGAACCATTTTGAACCATTTGTAAACATTTTTTTTTTTAAGCAGACTCACCGTATGCCACTGTCAACATTTCCAGTATTTTAGAGCACTTGATTCCATTTTTCACACAAAATATGATGCAATTTCTTTCCTCCATTTTTTTTTAATAATCCAAATTCACTGAGCACACTAAGACAAGTCTAACCTTTCTATCTGTCAAAAACAAATGAAGTGTGCTGTACACCTGAAACTGTGAACATATGTTCGGGACATGTGTACCAATATAACAAAAACAGATCGATAGTCGAATGTGCACTGTGTGATCAAAAGTATCCGTACACCCCCAAAAACATACGTCTTTCATATTAGGTGCATTATGCTGCCACCTACTGCCAGGTACTTCATGTCAGCGACCTCAGTAGTCTTAAGACATTGTGAGAGAGCCGAATGGGGCGCTTCGCAGAACTCACAGACTTCGAACATTGTCAAGTGATTGGCTGTCACTTGTGTCACAAATCTGTATGCGAGATTTCCCAACCCTAAACTTCCCTGGATCCACTGTTTACGATGTGATAGTGAAGTGGAAACGTGAAGGGACACGTACAGCACAAAAGTGTACAGGCTGACCTCATCTTTGACTGACAGAGAATGCAGACAGTTGAACAGGGTCATAATGTGTAATAGGCAGACATTTATCCAGCCCATCACACAGGAATTCTAAACTGCATCAGGATCCACTGCAAGTACTATGACCATTACGTCAAAGGTGAGAAAATTTCGATTTCACGGTCGAGCAGCTGCTCATAAGCCACACATCATACCAGTAAATGTCAAACGATGCCTCACTTGGTGTATGGAGCATAAACATTGGACGATTGAACAGTAGAAAAACGTTGTGTGGAGTGATGAATCACGGTACACAATGTGGAGATCCAGATGGTAGGGTGTGGGTATGGTGAATGCCCAGTAAACGTCATATGCCAGCGTGTGTAGTGCCAACAGTAAAATTCGGAGGCGGTGGTGTTATGGTGTGGTCATGTTTTTCATGGAGGGGGCTTGCACCCCTTGTTGTTTTGCGTGGCACTATCACAGCTTACGCCTACATTAATTTTTTAAGCACCTTCTTGCTACCAACTGTTGAAGAGCAATTTGGGGATGGCGACTGCATCTTTCAACATGATCTAGCACCTGTTCATAATGCACGGCCTGTGGCGGAGTGGTTACATGACAATAACATCCCTGTAATGGACTGGCTTGAACAGAGTCCTCACCTGAATCCTATAGAACACCTTTGGGATGTTTCGCAACACCGACTTCGTGCCAGGCCTCACTGACTGACATCGATACCTTTCCTCAGTGCAGCACTCCATGAAGAATGGGCTGCCATTGCCCAAGAAACCTTCCAGCACCTTACTGAACGTATAGCTGCAAGAATGGATGCCATCTTCAAGGCTAAGGGTGGGCCAACACAATACTGAATTCCAGCATCATCGATGGAGGGCACCACGAACTAATTTTTAGCCAGGTGTCCAAATACTTTTGAACACTTAGTGTATGTTGCCCACGCAATTTGAAAAGTCACCTTACTTTTTGAACAGCACTCATGTTTTCATCATGAGTGGTTCCTAACTATCTGTTCTAGGTAGTTTTCAGAGAAGGCATTTAGTAATGTTTCACTGAATGTCGTATCACCCTCTCACCACTAACAAAACTGTAATTTTCTCAATTAATTGTTGGATGATTATAGTCTCCACCAATGATTATAGTATGATTGGGGAACTTACATACTGAGGTTTTCTCTGAAGTTTTTTTTTTTTACATCAGGAGACGAGTCTGGTGTGCGATAGAAGGATCCAATTATCATTTTATGACCACCCCTGATATTGGGTCTTCCCCAAACAATCTCACATAGGGCAACAGTTTCTATCTCAGTGGAATTGAGTTTCTTGTCTAATGTGACGAATACACCATCTCCATTTCCCATTTTCAATATAAACTTAAATTTTCCTCAAAAATCTCACTGCTATCAATGTTATGTTTCAACCAGTTTTCTGTACCTAGTATTATGTGAGCTTCGCTGCTCTTCATGAGCACTTCAAACTCGGGGGTTTTGTTGCGAATCTTTGGCAGTTTACCATTAGGATTTTAATACTCTCACCTATGGGAGGCATTTCTTTTGATCTTACACTCACACTCCTGGGTTTCTTACAGCTACCGTTATCTGGACTGGACTGAGTCGCCTAATCTAAAAAAAAAAACCTTGTGTGCACCCCACACACAGTCAGCTACCTGAGTAGCAGCCTCTGATATGAAGTGCACACCTGACTTATTTAGGGGAACATACGGTTCTCAACACTATGACACAAGTCCAGAAGAAACAACCTACATTGTCGCAAAACTTTTGAAGTCTCTGGTTCAGTCCATCCACTTGACTCGGAACCAAAGGGCCACAATCAGTTATGGGGACAATGCTGCAAACTGTGAGCTTCGTTGAAACTCCAAGCGCAAGGCTGGTCTTCTCAACCTTCTCTGCCAGTTGCTGGAATGACAAAGAATGACTCTGGAGCCCAGACAACAGGCATTATTTGCTCCGATGTGTACCACTATCTGCAATTGGTTGAATCCTGTTCCCTCAATGGCTGCCGGAATAGGCTCTTCAACATACTGAATGAGGCTCCCAGGCATATGCACGGAGTGCATCTAGTGTCCTTTCCAGTCCCTTGCTGCCATTTCCCTAAGAGGTAACATCATTCACCGTACGATTGAACTGCCGACGATTACTAGACCTCCTCCTGATGCCGGACAAAACACGTTTCCCCAAAAAAGGTGAAATGAGACCCACTGGGTCAGTTCCAGTGAAAGACGTGTTGAGCCCTCTCTGGTCCCCGTCCACCCTGTAGATGGTGCCTAAATCCACCACTGATACACCACTCGCAGTCAAGTGGACAGGTAATGACAGATCCTGTACTTCCTGAAGAGGAGACAGGACCCACGGGAGAGGGTAACACTTGAGGTACCACTGTTACAGGTATCACAGGTACACGATTCTCGGAAGCTCTTCCAACACACCGATTCGCAACAACTCTCAATTGTTTGACAGTAGTCATAGTGATTTCCAGCTGCTTACGAATGTGAACCAACTTATCCCGTGTTTGAGAACAGCATTCACAGTGGGGCTGCATTTTGGCTCGTGCAATGTATTACAAGGCTGTGAACAAGGGAGTTTAAATTAAACCCGCTGATTATCTTTTAATCTGTTGAGCTAAAAAGTTGCTTAATCCCTATAAGAATAATTTGAAACAGATACACAAAATGAGATTTCTATTAACGCAACACAAACACCTGTGGTAAGAGTTACTGGTTTCCTAAAATGTTTTGATGTTAGTTATAGCTGTTAGCAAATTTGAAAACCAAGTTAATTTATGTTAAATGCAGATAATATATAGGGCTACTCCTCTTTAAGGGAAAACTAGATATGACACAAAATATTAAGTTAGAAAATCTGTTAAAGTAACTAAATCACTAACCCCGATTTGTTACAAATTGCTCGTAGATTATGCAAAGACAATGGTAGCTTCCAAAAATTCTCGAAAACGCATATTTATTTGTGTTGAAATTCAGGGGTGATGTATTCTTTGACTGAACTGTGAAACACAAACGTTGATTTCCTACGAATTAAATTACATATCCAAAACACTGACACCACTAACTTATAAAAATGTAGTTTTGTAAGTGTCCAAAAATTCTGAAACTACCCTATTTTTCATGTAATTGTACAATGAAACTAGAGAAAGATTGTTTTGGGCGAGGACAGCCTCTGTCCTTAAAAATTTTAAAAGAACATAATTTAGTTTAAGCCTACAACTGACAGTAACAATACTAGTTTCCACTGGCCACTACAATACCCAAACGAAAGTTTTCTCCAGTTTGCTAGATATCAGAAATAAATCTCTAACTAGGACCCAACAAAACTAATATCTCAGTGATATCACAGGGTTTGTTGTATGCATGTATGAACGTCACTACTGGTTTAGAAGTTGTTGGTTTGTGGGGGTTGAAGGAACCAGACTACAAAGGCCATCAGTACCACTTAGAAGTGTTTTTAATGTTAATGAGGATACCAAAAAGGTTTCAAGTAGCTTCTTACATTCTTGTGGGCCTTCACTTTCACCTTTGTATGTATACCCTGAGAAACATGATGCCTTAACTATGGGCAAGACACATTCTCATAAATCTGAATCTGTTTACTGTACCCTCCAAGCAGGTGCTCGGCTGGGATGAGTATTATTATGTTTCACATCATTGAAGGTCAGATGTCGTACTGCGTGATCTTATATATTATAAATGCTTGCTACTGGTCTGTTGACTGTAGTAACTTACTATGCTATGTTGTAACACCACCTTTTTAACAATAAACATGTTTTTCAGTGTCATAATGTTGGAGTCTGAAAACAATTTATTTTGCATTAATGCAACACATTGTTGCACGTACTAAACAATGGAAAATCTGAGACGTAATGCAACAATATTATGAAGAGGAAGGTTTCTATCTTTATTAGAACAGAAGTTACAGTCATATTTGTCAGCAGCGTTTGTCAAATTTTCCACTCTTTTTAGAACTTTTGAGTGGCCACTAGTCTCATCTTACTTGTGCTAAAATTCTGCAATTTGGTATTTGCCATTTTCTTGTCATGTGCAAGGAACACAACAAATTTTATGAAAATTGAAGAGGGTCAGGTTGACACCTTTTAACTCTGACACGGAATGACTCTAAGGTATTTTGCCTTTCTCATACATCTTGCACACCAGGTGAAATAGTTATGTCATGGCTGACTGTCCTAAGGATCTCAATATTTCTGAGGGGACGTTGACTACTCCAGGGCTTTTGTTTCAACTTAGATCTTCCAGTGCTCCGCAAATTCTTCTCACAGTACCATATCGCCTGTCTCATTTTCACACGCTTCCACTTCCCTTTCAACAATATTATCTACTTGTTCATTTCCCTTGTAGAGTCCATAAATACACTGAAGCAACAAAGTCATGGGATAGCGACATGCAAATATACAGATGGCGGCAGTAATACACAAGTTATAAAAGGGCAGTGCATTGGCAGACCTGTCATTTGCACTCAGGTGACTTATGTAAAAAGATTTCCAACATGATTATGGCTGCACTAAGGGAATTAACAGGCTTTGAAGGTGGAATAGTACTTCAAGCTGACACATAGGACATTCTACTTAAGAAATCTTTGAGGAATTCAATATTCTGACATCCACACAATGTCAAGCGTGTGCCAGTTATACCAAAGTCCAGGCATTACCTCTCATCACACAGCAGCCGACGGCCTTCACTTAATGACTGAAAGCAGTGGTGTTTGTGTAGAGTTGTCAGTTCTAACAGACAAGCAATCTGTTAGGACAGTGCAACGAAAATTGATGTTAATGGGCAATGGCATCAGATGACCAATTTGAGTGCCTCTGCTGACAGCACAGCATCACTTCCAGTGGCTCACCTGTGCTCGTGACCATTTCGGTTGGACCCTAGGTTACTGGAAAATTGTGGCCTGGTCAACTGAGTCCCAATTTCAGTTGATGAGAGCTGATCATACGGTTTTAGAGTGTGGCACATATCCCATGAGACCATAGACCCAGGTTGTCAATAAGGCACTGTGCAAGCCAATGAAAAGGACTGGTTCCTCAGGCCCAACTGAGCCAATCACTGATGGAAAATGGTTATGTTCAGCTACTTGGAGACCACGTGCAAATGTTCAGCAATGAAATTTTTATGGATGAAAAATGAGATAATCATATGGCATTGACAGCCACGAGTCCCCACCTGGGGATGTTTGGCCGCCAAGTTGCAAGTCTTTCCAGTTGATGCCACATTGGGCAACTTGCGTGTTGATGCTTATGGATTACCACATGCTCTATCACTGGACCACAATTGTTCACAACTGATCTGAAGGACATTCTGGACAATTCGAGCGAATCATATCGTCACGCCAGACTGCCCAACATGAATTCCACACACATTTACGGGACATAATCGAGAGCTCAGTTTGTGCACAAAATCCTGTACTCGAAACTCTTTCACAATTATGGATGGATATAGAGGCAGCAGGAAACTTCCAATGACTTGTTGAGTCCATGGCATGTCGAGCTGCGGCACTATGCCGGGCAAATGGAAGTCCGACACGGTATTAGGAGGTACCCCATGACTTTTGTCACCTCAGTGCATATTCCCTTCTTTATTTAGCACTTGCCAGCTTTTATTAAACATACAGTTGCTTGTCTTTTCTCCATAGGCCCCTTTCCTCTTCCTATATAGGCTATGTTATACATGCTTCTACAGCCTTTCATTTGTCTCTAACATTTGCTGCTTACCAATTTTGCAATTTCTGCCAATCTCGTCTCTTAGGCACCTGTATTCACTTTCACCTGCCTCATCTGCTGCACTTTTGTATTTTCTCCTTTCATCTTTTACTGTATTCGCTTCCCCTGTTGCAGTCAATTATTATCTAATGATCCCTCTGCAACTCTCAACAATGTCTTGTTCTTCCATTTGCAGCTACATACATATTCTGCAAGCCACCGTGGGGTGCATGGTGGAAGGGAACTTGTGACTCTAACAGTAATTTCCTTTTCTATTCCACTTGCAAACAGAGAGAAAGAAACAACAGTTTATATGCCTCCATACGAGCTCTAATCTCTCCTATCTTATCTTCATGATCCTTATGTGAAATGTATGATGGCAGCAGTAGAACCGTTCTGCAGTCAGCATCAAATGCCAGTTCTCTAGAGTTTCTCAATAACAATACCTGTGGGGAAAAAAGGTGCCTTCCCTCCAATGATTTCCATTTGAGTTCCCATAGCATCTCTGTAATACTTGCATGTTGTTCGAAACTACCAGTAACAAATCTAGCAGCCTGCCTCTGAACTGCTTCAATGTCTTCCTTTAATCCGACCTGGTGCAGATCCCAAATACTCTTAACAGTACTCAACAATGGGGGTGCCCTAGTGTCCTATATGCAGTTTCTTAAAATTCTTCCAATAAAATATACTCAACCATTCTCCTTCCCTACAACAATCCTTACATGGTCATTCCATTTCATATTGCTTTGCAATGTTATATCTAAATATTTAATCCACGTGACTGTGTCAAGTGGCATGCTACTGATGCTGTACTCTTAACATTATAAATTTGTTTTCCCTATTCATCTGCATTAACTTACATTTGTCTACTTTTAGAGCTAGCTGCCATTCATCACACCAACTATGGAGTTTGTCTTAGTCATATTGTATCCTCCTACAGTCACTCAATGATGACACCTTCCCTAAACTACGCCATCATAAGCAAACAGCCACAGACTCCTGCTAACTCTGTCCACCATGTCAGATTTACGTATATCAAATTATCCATGTCCCATCTCTGTAATTTCCTAACTTTTTGCAATTTCTTATGTTTAAGTTACAGTTCACAACCAATAAATTAAGCTCACAGTTCGCACCCGCCCCTGGAAATGTCTTACAGTTTAAAATCTGGTTCCAAGATCTCTGCTTTACGATTACATATTTAATGAGAAACCTTAGTTTCCTGAAGGCTCTTGCACGTATACAACTTTGTTTCTTGAGTCTTAAACCAAGCATTAGCAATGATTAAGTTAAGCTCTGTGCAAAATTCTTCCAGATTACTACTTCTTTCATCCCCCCCCCCCCCCCACCTCTTCTGTCAGTATTCCCCTACAATTTTTCCTTCTCCTCCCTTTCCTTTAAATTTTCACTCACTAAACTGAACAATTTCTTTTCTCTCATCATACATTTTTTTCAATATCTTCATCATCTGTGGAGCTATCTGCCATACAATAAACTAATACTACTATGATGGGTGCCAGCATCATGTCTAGCTTATTCACATTTCTATTTTCTTTTTCATTATTACACCTACTCCTGCATTATCCTTAGTCAACTTCACACTTACAACCCTGTAATCAACAGGCCAGAAGTCCTCTTTACACTGCCACCAAACTTCACTAATTTTCCCTGTATCTAATTTCAACCTACCCATTTTCCTTCTTAAATTCTGTAACCTCTCTATCCAATTAAGGGACTTAACATTCTACACTCCAACTCGTAGAATGAGTTTTGTTTTCCCTGATGACAGTATCCTCCTAAGTTGTCCCCTGCCTTGAGTTTCGAATGCATGACTATTTTACCTCCAGAATATTTTACCCAAGAGAACGCTATCATCATTCAACCACACATAAGAGCTGCATTCCTTCAGGAACAACTGTGGTTGTAGTTTCTGTTTTCTTTCAGCTGCTTGCAGTACCAATACAGCAAAGCTGTGTTGGCTAGTGCTACAAGGGCGGTTCAGTCAGTCATTTAGATGGTTGCCCCTGCAACTACTGAAAAGGCTCTCTTCAAGAATCAATGTGGCTGCACTTACAATATGGCTATCTGTACTGCTCCACTCAAGTCACCCCAAGCCAGCAAGGTCCATGGTTCATGACAGGTGGAGCTGTACACATACAGAACTACAGTAGATTAAGAGCTGTAAAGCAAATCGATCTCTGAAGCTGTACCTCTACCCTTCTTGAAACTTGATGTAGAAGCTGTTGATAAAGTGTTTGAAGTCAGCGATACGGCACTACCGTGACGTTTCAAGTTGTTCTCACTGCCATAACCGGATTCAGCCTGTAACATTCACCAGAAATCCGAATTTACCAATTAAAAATAGTTCTTCACTTGTACTTAATAAGGTATAGTCTATGAGGGAAAACAAACAAACACACACACACACACACACACACACACACACACACACTACAGACAAAGACATGACGATCATGATAATTATCTGAACTACTTACCAAATCTCAAAGAGATCTTCCAAGGAGTCCCTGTCACTGTGTCCTCCACACCACCAACACCACATTCTTATAGCTCAAACTTGAAATTTATGAAAATTAAGAATGAACTTTATACTCTAAATAAATATGTAGGTGCAGTGCAATCTGACATTTAGTTTTTTGTTGTATGATCTCGGCATAATCTACCTGTTCTGGAACCTAGTTTCAGAAGTTACCCATATTTTCCCCTGAATGATATCTGGTCCTTTAAATACTTGACAAGTAGTTCTGGTACAAATAATAAAAGAGAGAATCACAAAACATTAACTGTTCTTTTTGGTCAGATGTCAAGTAAAAGCCATTAATGTGATATCAGCTCTGATTAACTGTTCCACCCAGGCAGTCCTGCCAGGTATCTTTACAAGTAATATTCTCCAGCAATTACTACACACTGGAGGAATTACCAACTACACAGCAGCCTAAGAAATAGACATCATATTACCTGCTGAACACGGAAATTCACCATCTTTCATGTCTACAGACAATAATTTCCACACTGTGTGACATTATGCTTTCCTGGTGTAATTTTGAAATGTTCTCGGGTTCCCAGGGAACACCTGTCTGAATACTAAAGAATATTTGAAAATCAATTTTCAAACCAACATCAAGTATACTTTTGGTGTTACCTGGTGAGAGTGTCTTGTATTATCAGTAACAACAAGGCATCAACAAGTTGCTGAAGCTCCCCTTCACATCTTTTTTGGAATGTATGTTACTGATGTCGGCATTAGTCTCGGATGGAGGTATCAAAGAACATTTCTTCCACTAGTGTGCTATTGATAGTATAAGAACAAGTAGCAGTACACTCATCACATTTCTGTTACGGGAGCAACTCCTCTGCATGCTGATGCCTGCTTATATACAGCATTTTATTCTGACATTTTTTTGTCACCACATGATACTTGTAGACATTTCAGTTCTGTATTGCTAGCTATGCAGGTTCCATCCAGATAAATACTGTTTCACCTCTTACGTATGCCACAACCTCAGTCACTAACTTTTAACTGGCCTTTGTATCAACAACAAAAAGTGAATGCAATTTGGTAAACCACAGCCGTCATTTGACAAGTTACATTTTCATGGCCACTAACAGAATGAATGGTGACAGATAGAGTAACTAAGGTTAAAAATGTCACTTCCAGAAACACATCAACATCAAGAACTTTCATCTAAAGTCCACTGTTAGAACATTATACATTTTGTAACATCGATATTTTTTTTTACTTGTTTACTGTATCCTCCTTTAATCTTCTTTTTAGGTTTAAATAAAGATTTCTGCTTCTCACATGACAAACATGAAAGTGTTAGTTTTGAAATTAATAGTCCTGCTAATTTTCCCACACACTGTTGGCCACTACAATCTGATGAGTTCACACAGAGACAATAGTAATTAACTCGCACCATGAAGTCACACTGAAGTAGTACTTTGCAGACATTATTACTAACCACAAAACAAAAAGTAAAGTGAAATGATACAATGTCAGAGGCTTTACTGGTCTCATACAGGTATCATTTTTATGTATATAGATTGAAGCTGCGAGTAAAAATCTGTACCAAGGCTGGGACTTGATCCCAGGTCTCCTGCTTATTAGGCAAGTACATTTGCCATTAAGGGGAGCCGGAGGTGCCTATGCTGCCCATGTTAAAATCACTAAGTTTGAGGAACATTTATGAATAAACTACCAAATAGAAAAATTTATATATAGAGTGGTTTAGTATTGCAGTTATGACAGAGGGATTTTGGAGTATCTTTTCTAGTTTCCTTCCAATTATTTTTTTTATTAATGACCCAAACTTTTTTTTACAAATAACTGCTTTATAATTAAACTGAAATGAAACTACTGAACATATTGCTAAATGGCTGTTTTACAATGTAAGTTTGACCACTAGGAGTGCTGTATAAAAATTTCATCTCTCTAGCTTGAGTGGATTTTGAGAAAATGTTCCTTATATTCGAAAAATTCTAATTTACGGGAAATGGCTACCAAAGTTTCTCAATACATTCCTGCACTATAGGATGGATTATCAGGGTCTTCTTCTTCATCCTCCAAAAGCTTCCTCTTCTGTCTTCTTTTCTGGCCTGTTGTTCCATCATACTTCATATGCCTTTCTCTTCTTTCTGCTCCTCTTATCCTTTCTCTGTCAATATTTCTTAGTGCTCGTTCAGTGTTCACCCCAGCTGTAAATCCTAATGCCTTCAGAACTTCACACTTTACACTGTTCCCTTGGTTGTAGGTTGCTATTGAATCATAAATGCCAAAGTGCAGTGTTTTTATGCTTACAAACAGCCTTTTAGGGATCACTTTCCAAATCAAATTGTTTATACGCTCTCATTAGGATTCTGCGTCTTTCCGTGTAGACATTTGTGTAACAATTCTGGCTGTGCTAAGTCATGAAAAATTGGTTTTATTGCATTTATCACAGCTGCTGGCAAACCATTATATTTGCACCAGGAATCTTTTGGGCACAGGCTGTGTTGAGGGTATTCATTGGAAGAGGCAGTATGAAGGAATAATGCCCACACTGCTTTTCGTATGTCACTAACATTACTAGTATTTTGCCTTATAGCATACCCATAGTATCTCTGTAGACGTTCAATCACCTCATCAGTAAGCCTGCCTCTCCCTCCTATTGTCTTTCCAACACTGAGCTTACTTGAACCCAAAGTTTGTTTGAGCCTTCGAAGCTGTGCACCCATACGCTTTTGCACATGCCCAATGCATTCCAACTTTTCAACTACAAATTAATTTCCATATGGTTTCAGTTCCTCTATAGTCTTGAAACCTTTGGAGTCACCATCCCCGTCACCATCCCCAAGGTAGTATTTGTACCTAACGTTGTATCTGGGAACTGAACGTTCAAAAATTTGTTTCACTCCATCCACTTCCATTGCTCCACTTGATCCACTAAAATTTGCCTCACAGGTTCCACTGTGCTCTCCTTTGATTTTATTTTTGCACCTACAATGTTTTGATAATATTGCAACATCTATCACTTTTGCACTATCACCACAAGTAGCAGTTACAACCCCATTCAGGGATTTATGACCCCTCTTTTGCCAGGAACCATCTAATGCCACTACCAAATCCCTAGAACCACCGTTCATTTCTACAGATTCCTCCACTGCTTCCTTCATGGTTTTCAAAGCCACATCTTCAACAGAGGATCCTACCAGTTCACAGTAGTACCCAAATTTGCTTGGAGGATGAGGAAGATATTAGTGTTTAACGTCCCGTCGACAACGAGGTCATTAGAGACGGAGCGCAAGCTCGGGTGAGGGAAAGATGGGGAAGGAAATCGGCCGTGCCCTTACAAAGGAACCATCCCGGCATTTGCCTGAAGCGATTTAGGGAAATCACGGAAAATCTAAATCAGGATGGCCGGAGACGAATTTGCTTGGAGGTGATGGCAAGTTCCTAATACCACAAAACAGTTTACCAGCAGCAGGCCCTTTTCCAATGGATCGAAGACCACACACAAGTCGAACATTCACATCAAACACTATAGATCGTCCATTTTCACCAAAGAGACTGGCATGTGAATTGTAGAAAGTCACTTGATACTTGCAACATGCACAGATTATCATCATCTCACAAGCTAAACCAAAGTGCTTTGTTATCTCTAGTCCCACTCCTACACTTGAACACATTTTGCACAGAACACTTTCTTTCAGCACAGAAGATAATAATCCAATATTCAGTACTTCGTTAATATCATCACTGTCACTAACATATTCACGAAATCTGTCACTTCCACCAGTCAGCTTCTTACTAGAAGATGTCACAGGGCTATGGCCGGCCATGTGTTGCTTAGCAGAAGAACGCACTGTTTCAGTAATTGTAGTATCGTTCTTCCTCTTCTTATATACACGGTTACTAAAACGTGGCATCGTAACCAGGACAACGCTTTACACAAGAAGTATAATACTACCAACAGGCGCAACACTGAACTAATTCCAAACGGTAAACAGCATAGAAACGATGTTCCGCGCTCTTAGCGCTTCATTTGTCACAGAAAACAATGTAGCCAACCCTTGCACACTCGCTGTATGCGTAACATAAGGCGCTGTATGCGTAACAGGCCGAGAAAATCCCAAGCAGTTCACCAGGAAGTCACGAGAGGGTGTTAGATGCATTCAGCGGACACCCATTTCCTATGCAGGCGTGGGGGAGAATGGTAATAACTCCACTTCTAGGGCGAGTAGAACAATAATTCAAAGTTTACATTAAAAAGGAATGTTACAATTAATTTTCGGTATATATATATATATATATATATAAGAAAAAAAAATCGTAATTTTTTTGGATTTGACCACCTCCGGCTCCCCTTAAGCCACCTTGGCACAGCGGTTTACACAAATGCATGGATTACCCTGGCACACCTCCCTTCTTGATCCAAATACTTACTGCCACTCCAGTCTATAGCAAAAAATAAAGTTGGTATGACCAAGTACAATCAACTAACTGATGAAAGTAGCAATGAGACAGAAGATCATAAATTCAAATCACTAGATACTAACCTTTATGTATTCTTCCAACAGTAGTTGTAAACATAGGGAAAAAAGGACGATTTAAAAGACATCCTTTAGACTTAGTTAGATAGGTATTGCATGCTCCATCACCATCACCGCCAACACACATTATTTTTACCAAGTCCATTGCCAAAGAGATCACAAAAATCATTGGATAAATGACAAGCGGTTCGTTGGTTGATTGTGGGAAGGGACCAAACAAGGAGGTCATCAATCCCATCAGTTTAGGGAACAATGGAGAAGGAAGTCGGCTGTGCCCTTACAAACAAACGATCCCAGCATTTGCCTGAAGTGATTTAGGGAAATCACGTAAGCCTAAATCAGGATGGGCAGACATGAGTTTGAACCATCTTCCTCCCAAATGCGAGTCCAGTGCGCAAACCACTGCGTCACCTCGCTCGGTCACCAACAAGCAGTAACTCTTCTTACTATGATAGTATTCCAGCAGAAGAACTTGTAATGACAAGGTAGTGGGCCCCATGAGCAGCCTTTATATACAGTTGATGATTCAAGATGTACGACTGAAATACAAGGCAGCAACAACCACTTAAGCAGGGTTAAGTAAGCAATTTCTAATTGAAGAGCATAATTCTCAAAGGTGTCACATGACAAAACATTGCTGTTCTATTATAAACAATACTGTGTGTTAATAACAATATTGTGAAAAGGAAAGTTGCACTCACGCAAACGCAACTCACACACACGACTGCAGTCTCAGGCAACTGAGGTCACAGTTACAGGGGAACAGCTCCCTGCCACCTGTACTGCAGGATGGTGATAAGTTGGTGGTGGCTCTATTATGCTCTGGGGAACATTCACGTGGGCATCCATGAGTCAAATGGGGCTTGTGCAAGGTACCATGGCGGCCAAATAGTCTCATACACTGGTTGCAGACACATATAATCCTTCACGACAATCATGTTTCTCAATGCCAGTGGAATTTTTCAACAAGATAATGCACTATGTCACAAGGTCAGGAACACAGTGACAAGTTCCAACTGAGGTGCTCACCCCCAAACTCCTGGAATTGAACCCGATCAAACACATCTGGGATGTGACTGAATTTGGCGTCAGAGCTCATTGCCCCAACCCCTCCCCGGAATTTACTGGAGTTAGGTGACATGTATGCAGATGTGGTACCAACTCCCTCTAGCGACCTACCAAGGCCTCACTACTCCCATGCCACAATGCGTTGAGACTGTTATCCATGACAAAGGTGGACGTACTGGCTATTAGGGAGGTGGTCATAATGATCTGGTTGCTACATGTCTGTCAGATGATAATATAACTAAAATGTCTTCATCAATAAAAAACTGGTGTTAATATGAAACATGAAAATGTTATGTCACTGATCTTGCAAAAACATATTTTTCAAACAATAATAAAACAAAATGTCTTTATCAATACAAAACTGACATTAAACAATATGAATATGAACACTTTTCACCATTATTCCTGACAGTTCAATGCAGAATGACTTGACTTCTTCAGGAAGGCAGTCCAACACTGACAACAGATCTTTCTTCTTTCCAGCAGTGATACTATTTTGACATTTCAGGACAGGTATTCCAGATTTCTGTGTATACCTCTGTGTCTTCCCTTTTTTCAAACATGAAATTCTTTCCGGTCTTCTATATCACTGAAAATTGTTTTCATTACATTTTCTCTAGGATATCTCACATCTACTCAGTACCAGGAGGCATTTTTTATGTTCATTTTGTTCATTAAAATTAAGAATTCTGCAACAAATTGCCTCCATATGTACAACTTTGAAATTCTTTATATTTTTGCTGATGTAATCACTTTTTCAAGTTCTGCTGGGACAAATGACTTCATTACTATTTTATGCTTCTCAACAAGAGCAAACTATCTGTTTCACTGTAAATAGCCTTGACTGCTAACAAGAAAATTATGCTAAATAACTTCAAAAACTCCAAGGAAAATCAGAAATAGGTAAAAATACATCATTACTCTGTTTTTATTTTGTCCTATTCAGTTAGCACTAAACAAATGTAGTTCTTTTTGTTCTATAATAACAAGATTGATAACACTTATAAGACATGAAGCTATTTTATTAACTATTAACAGTACCTTCATGCCATAAACACACACATAGGGAGTCTGGATGTCACCTAAGCTGGTGCAGAAATTAAAACAGCTTAACTGACGAAGTTAACACATTTCAGAATGAGTAAGTGTAGGGACATACACTACTTGCTGCAAATCCATAGAAATAGCGGATATTTCACTTCCTGGCACTTAAGTAAGAGCAACTGTGGATTCATCTCATTTTCCGCACAACCTACTTACAAAGGTGCAATTCTCGTGCATGTTTTGCATGTAAACGTTGTAGAGTTTATTCTCGAATTTCGCATTGCAGGTTGTCAACAGTTTTCACATTTATCTAGCCCGGGGTGATGGAATTTCAGTTCAGGAAATTGTTGCTTGAAGACCTTCTTATACAATATGTATGTAACTTTGTTGTTTGGAAATATTTCATTAAATGCAACTGACATTTTGTGGATATTCAAGTCTGGACTTAGAAATTGGGTGTTAAATTCTGCCTTTGAGTAATGGCTTTGAAAATTAATTAACATGATTTTTCAATCAGCACTCATCGTCATCTGTATACTTAGAGAGTATATTAAATTCCCTGTTGTCAAAGTAACTTATGTCACCCTGATCCTTTTTAGAAATTACCACTTCTATTTCTTTGCAGCCTACATCACAAATGTTCATTAATGTATTTTTGCAAACACAAATCAAGTCACGTTTCCCATTTGGGACACTGTATGACGTCTATTCAAAATAATTTCGAAACATCCATAATTTCACAACAATGGTATGTTGGAGCAAAATGCAACTGGCATCCCAGCACATGCCTATGTTTAAAGTGTAGTTACCAAAGCTTTCATTTTGTATGTCTGTTAGTTATTGTTCACTGCTGTATTGATTAGAACATTGTGTCGCAGAGTTTGCAAATTCTGAGATAGCAGAGTTAGAGGAGCAATGTGTCTGCATTAAATTTTGTATGAAATTCAAGAGAACCTTTACAGAGACACACCACATGATGCAGTAAGCAATGATGAGTGCTTAAGCCATACTTGGTGTTACGAATGATTCTTACAGTTTAAAAATGGATGGACAGAAGTTAAAGATGAGCCTCGTTCAGGAAATCTATCGATGGCGCTCATGTCAGGAACGTCAACAAAATTGTGCGTACCAATCAAAGACTGAATGTCCAAGAGAGATTGCGGAAGAACGTAACATTTCAGTTGGATCATGTTATGAAATCCTGACGTGGCATCTTAGAATGCACCATGTGCTTGGTGGCATGTGGTGCATTCGTCCCTCGCCTCATGAGTCACGACCAGAAAGACCTTCGCCTCACAATCTGTGAAGAGCTTTTGGATTGCGCAAAATTAGAATGAGATGTTCCTTAAGGGAATCACAGCTAGTGAAGAGATGGGAGTCTATGGTTCTGAAGGTGAGACCAAGGTTCTATCTTCACAATGGGTCAGGAGAGGTTCCCCAAGACCAAAACAAGCTCGTCAGGCCAGGTCAAATGTCAAAGCCATGCTTATAGTTTTCCTAGACTCTGAAGGCTTACTCATCATGAATTCGTGCCACAGGGACAAACTGTTAATCAATGATACTATTGGTATGTGTTGCGACGCCTGCAAGAAAATGTGAGAAGGAAATGGTCTGAAATGTACAAGACAATTCGTGGTTCTTGCGTCATGTCAACACACCCACACATTCTTCCCTCTTGGTGCATGACTATAGCAGTCAAAGTCCTCCGTACACTCCATAGCTGGCCCCTGTGGACTTACTTTATTTCTAAAGTTGAAAACCCTGTTGAAAGGATGAGAACTTCGTGCGATAGAGCAAGAGGTGTTCCAAGCCTGCTTCTGGAACTGGAAACGATGTTTATCAATTGTGGTGCTGAGTATTTCGAAGGAGACCATGCACATTAAGTAAAAGGTAAGCATAAAAAAATTTGTGGACAAAGTTATGGTATTTTTTTGAACACACTATGTTGTCGTTGTTGTTGTGGTCTTCAGTCCTGAGACTGGTTTGATGCAGCTCTCCATGGTACTCTATCCTGTGCAAGCTTTTTCATCTCCCAGTACCTACTGCAACCTACATCCTTCTGAATCTGCTTAGTGTATTCATTTCTTGGTCTCCCTCTACGATTTTTACCCTCCACGCTGCCCTCCAATACTAAATTGGTGATCCCTTGATGCCTCAGAACATATCCTACCAACAGATCCCTTTTTCTGGTCAAGTTGTGCCACAAACTTCTCTTCTCCCCAATCCTATTCAATAATTCCTCATTAGTTATGTGATTTACCCATCTAATCTTCAGCATTTTTCTGTAGCACCACATTTCGAAAGCTTCTATTCTCTTCTTGTCCAAACTATTTATCGTCCATGTTTCACTTCCATACATGGCTACACTCCATACAAATACTTTCAGAAATTACTTCCGGACACTTAAATCAATACTGGATGTTAACAAATTTCTCTTCTTCAGAAACGCTTTCCTTGCTATTGCCAGCCTACATTTTATATCCTCTCTACTTCAACCATCATAAGTTATTTTGCTCCCCAAATAGCAAAACTCATTTACTACTTTAAGTGCCTCATTTCCTAATCCAATTCCCTCAGCATCACCCGACTTAATTAGACTACATTCCATTATCCATGTTTTGCTTTTGTTGATGTTCATCTTATATCCTCCTTTCAAGACACTGTCCATTCCATTCAACTGCTCTTCCAAGTCCTTTGCTGTCTCTGACAGAATTACAATGTCATCGGCCAACCTCAAAGTTTTTATTTCTTCTTCATGAATTTTAATACCTACTCCGAATTTTTCTTTTGTTTCCTTTACTGCTTGCTCAATATACAGATTGAACAACATCGGGGAGAGGCTACAACCCTGTCTTACTCCCTTCCCAACCACTGCTTCCCTTTCATGTCCCTCGACTCTTATAACTGCCATCTGGTTTCTGTACAAATTGTCAACGGCTTTCTCTAAGTCTACAAATGCTAGAAACGTAGGTTTGCCTTTCCTTAATCTTTCTTCTAAGATAAGTCGTAAGGTTAGTATTGCCTCACGTGTTCCAGTGTTTCTACGGAATCCAAACTGATCTTCCCCAAGGTTGGCTTCTACTAGTTTTTCCATTCGTCTGTAAAGAATTCGTGTTAGTATTTTGCAGCTGTGACTTATTAAACTGATAGTTCGGTAATTTTCACATCTGTCAACACCTGCTTTCTTTGGGATTGGAATTATTATATTCTTCTTAAGTCTGAGGGTATTTCGCCTGTTTCATACATCTTGCTCACCAGATGGTAGAGTTTTGTCAGGACTGGCTCTCCCAAGGCCGTCAGTAGTTCCAATGGAATGTTGTCTACTCCGGGGCCCTTGTTTCGACTCAGGTCTTTCAGTGCTCTGTCAAACTCTTCACGCAGTATCACATCTCCCATTTCATCTTCATCTACATCCTCTACCATTTCCATAATATTGTCCTCAAGTACATCGCCCTTGTATAGACCCTCTATATAATCCTTCCACCTTTCTGCTTTCCCTTCTTTGCTTAGAACTGGGTTTCCATCTGAGCTCTTGATATTCATACAAGTCGTTCTCTTATCTCCAAAGGTCTCTTTAATTTTCCTGTAGGCAGTATCTATCTTACCCCTAGTGAGATAGGCCTCTACATCCTTACATTTGTCCTCTAGCCATCCCTGCTTAGCCATTTTGCACTTCCTGTCGATCTCATTTTTGAGACGTTTGTATTCCTTTTTGCTTGCTTCATTTACTGCATTTTTATATTTTCTCCTTTCATCAACACACTATGTACATTGCAGTAATCTGCTGCCTACTGGTACCTTCACTCTCATTATTATGTTTTTGGTGTTTCTGGACCTCTCCAATGGGAACATGTCTTGGCTTACCCAATCCAGCTTACAGAATTCAATGAAGGCATGCAGCTTTGAATCTTTGTCAAGTTCTCTGCATTTGAATTTGCTTTTGCCATATTTTCTGTAAGAATGAATTATAAAGATGTAAGTTAAGTAATGGAAACTCCAGGTCAGAATATCAACAATATAAGGAAGAGAGAGAGATTGCTGTTCACCGTAAAGGTGATCAACTGAATTGCAGAAAATGAAAAGATACTTTCACATTAGCTTTTAGCAAAAGCTTTCATCAGAAAAGGACACACACACACACACACACACACACACACACACACACACAACCACCATCTCCAGCAGCTCGGACCGGAATGCAACATCACACAGAACAGAAGCAGCAGTCTGGACGGGGCAGTGAAGGGGGAAGCATAGCAGGGTACAAGTGTAGGGGAGGAGAAGAGAATTGTCTGGCGGAACGTGTAGGGACCACATTCCAACAAGGGCAGCATTGGGAGGCTATGGGGCAGGGAGATGTGGAGAGGGAAAATGGGGAGCGAAAAAGGAGATGAGCCAGTGAGAATAAAGAGGGACAGGTGCGTTGGCAGAGGGAGGCACACAAGAGGGTGGGAGACTAAAACAGGGAGGAGGTAATAGGACACAGGGGGTGGAAACTGTTGGGTGGGGAGTGTGGGGATAGTATTTTACTGTCTGTTAAGGTGGGAAGGATCCAATGGCTTGGATAGTGAAAAGCAGCCTTTGAAGTCAAGTATGTTTTGTCCAGCTGCATGTTGTGGCAAAGGGTGGTCTACTTTCTCTTGGCCACAGTTTGGCAATTGCCGTTCATCCTGGTGGACAGGTGGTTGGTAGTCACACCAATATAAAAAGCTGTGCAATTATTGCAGCAGAGGTGGTGAATGATACAGCTGCTTTCACAGATGGCCCAGTATCTAATGGTACAATAAGCCTGTGACAGGATTGGAACAGGAAGCACTGAGTAGGTGGACTGGGCAGGTCTTCAACCTAGGTCTCCCACAGGTAGTGGAATTAGGAGTGGCATAAGGATTGATTAGGATCTTGTGGAGATGCAGGCCCAATGGGACACCACTTTAGGAGGGGTAGGAAGGATCTTGGGTAGGATGTCCCTCATTTCAGGGCATGACGACATGTAATCAAAGCCCTGACAAAGGATGTTGTTCACTTGTGATAGTGCCTGCCTGTGAAGGCCTTGGTGAGACCCTTAGCATACTGCGCAAAGGAATTCTTGTCACTGCAAATATTCCACCCCCAGGTGGCCAGGCTGGTGTAGATGGGATCAAAACGCAGGTACTGCTGGTGGTTTTAATGTGGATACAGGTGAGGATGGAGCCATCAGAGAGGATAAGGTCAATTTCCAGGAAGGTGGAGGACCACATAAAGTGGATGGAAGAGAAGGAGCTGAGGTTGTTATGGAATGAATACACAGCTGTCTTGGCCCTGAGTCCAGAGCATGAAGATATCATCAATGAACCTGGATCACACTAGGGGTTTGTCATTTTGGGAGGCTAGGAAGATCTTCTCTATATGGCACATAAAAAGGTTTGCATAGGAGGTTGCCAAGCAGGTGCCCAAAGATGTGCCATGGATTTGTTTGTATAGCTTCCCTTCAAAGGAGAAGTAGTTGTGAGTTGGACAAAGTTAGTATAGTGCTGTATGAGGAATTAGGTAATGGGTTTGGAATCTGAAGGACATTGGGAAAGATGGTGTTCAACAGCAGTAAGATCACAGGCATGAGAGATGTTGGTGTGCAGGGAAGTAGCGGCGAGACATAAGGGAAGAGGTTGGTATCTTTGACGTGAGAGGCTACATTAGGGGCAATTGGGTGGAGGTATTGGTCAATGAGGGCCAATTTCTTACACTGGAGGCACAATAATAAGCTACAATGGGGTGTCCAGGATTGCTGAGTTTGAGGATTTTGAAGAGCATGTAGCAAGTTGGGTGTGAGGAGGGAAATGGATTTAGGGGAGAGCTTCTAGGAAGGATCTAATGCTTTAAGCAGAGATTGGAAGCTATGTTGGACTTCTGGGATGGGATCACTCTGGCAGAGTTTGTAGGTGCAGCAAGAATCAGATAACTAGCAGAGGCCTCCCACCAGGTAGTCACTGCATTTCATAACAACAATGATGGACCCTTTGTGTGTAGGAGGAATGATTACATCTGGATTTGTTTTGAAGTTGTGCATGGCTGTCACTTCTGCTGCTGAAAGGTTGGTTTTCTGAGGAAGGGACCTGTGAAAGGTTGGTGGGGCCAAGTTGGAGGTAAGGCTTTCCTGGAAGGTGACCAGCCAGTGGTGGTTAGGTGGGAAACGGGAGGGGGAGGATCAAAGTTAGATGGTGGTGTGACTTAGGAGAATCCCCATCGACGCGCAGGTCGCCGAAGTGGCGTCAAATCGAAAGACCTGCACCAGGCGAACGGTCTACCCGACGGGAGGCCCTAGCCACACGACATTTCATTTTTTCAGGAGAGGCAGGGTTCAATGTTGGGATTAGGTTGATTTTGGTTTGAGGGATAGCTGGCAAAGAAATTTTTCCATTGCAAAGATCAGGAGAAGGAGAGTAAGTCTTTGACAAGTCCAACATGATTAAATTTAGCTGTAGGGCTAAAGGTGAGGCCTTTGGATAGGACTGAAACTTCTGTGGGACTGAGGGTTTTGGTGGATAGGTTAACAATAGTACTGCAGGAAAGTTTCAGCTCTGAATTTGGTGGAATGTTGGTAAGGAGTTTTGGGGAATGTGGCAAGCTGAAAAGAACATCTAGGCAGGGTCTGGTTGCTATGAGGGGCTGACAAGGAGGAACACTTTGGGATAGGATAGGGGTTGGATAGCAATGACTCGAGGTGGCAGTAAGATGTCAGCAGGTTAGATAACATTTAAGAGTGCCGTGCCCATAATATTACACTGCTAGCAGAGTTGGGGGCAGTGTGCTTTCTTAAAACCTGTGACGCCCGTAATATTACAGGTGGTGCTCGCCAGTCAATTGCCCCACTTGATAAAAACCAAATGAAAGATTAAGGTGAGCCAGGGTTCGATCCATTATTCAAAGTACACCTGGGAAGCAGAAGATATGTCAGAGGTGCAACTGAACTGTAACATCACAATTGATGAAGGGTATGTCCGTTTCGGGGACATCTCAGTTTCCAACAATATAGGCCACAAAAACTGTACCGACATGGAATCAAGCTATACATGCTTTCAGAGGCACAGTCTGGGTACATCTGGAACTTTGAAGTATTCTGTGTGCACTACAGTGTTGTAACCAATGTTGTCCTACGACTGCTTGACAATTTAGTAGGAAAGGGTTACACACTGTTCACTGACTGGTACTATACCAGTTTTTCATTAGAAACAGCTGTTGAAGTAAAAGGCAATGGTCTCTTTGGCACTGTCAAAAAGAACAAAAGAGGAATGTCATCTGATTTGTGTGCTACATCTCTTCCATGAAATGAAATGCTTTTCTGTTGTAAGGAAAATATTTTAGCCCTATGATGGAAAGACAAAGGAGCAGTTTTCATGATAAGCACAAGGCACAGAGAAGACATGATTTTCTATACTGACAGGAGAAGATGAGGAAAAAATCAAATCAGCAGAAGTCCTCAGTTACAAAAAGAAGTTTAGTGTTGATCTATGTGACCAGAGAATGTCATACAGATTCACTCTGTGAGGCGATGGAGAAAACTGTCATTTCATCTATTTCTCATGGCTATTTCCAATGCTTGTATACTCTACATGCAGGTAACAAAAAAAAATATTAGTACCAGCCAGTTCAATACTACTGTTTGTAAGGACCTGTGCATGGCATGCAATACTGACCCTCAACTTTCCCCAGCGGCACTAATATTTAACAACTTGCTGGAAATCATTTCCTGAAGAGAATACCAATGCCACCAGGAAAAAAGAAAGCGCAGAAAACTTGCAGTGTATGCTCAGAAAGGAGTAAGAAACAAGGAGCAGCCAAGGGAAAAGATATGTCTTTTCAGTGTGGTGTGTGTAAAGTGGGGTTTTGTGTGCAACCATGCACCACACAAAAAATGACTACCTGAAATATTAAGTCATTCTCATTTATATAATTTTCAGTATCACTGTATACAGATATATAAATTCATATTATATATGGTCTTTAAATATGTCTGCTTGTGTCTGTATGTGTGGATGGATATGTGCGTGTGTGCGAGTGTATACCTGTCCTTTTTTCGCCAAGGTAAGTCTTTCCGCTCCCGGGATTGGAATGACTCCTTACCCTCTCCCTTAAAACCCACTTCCTTTCGTCTTCCCCTCTCCTTCCCTCTTTCCTGATGAGGCAACAGTTTGTTGCGAAAGCTTGAATTTTGTGTGTATGTTTGTGTTTGTTTGTGTGTCTATCGACCTGCCAGCGCTTTTGTTCGGTAAGTCACCTCATCTTTGTTTTTAATATAATTTTTCCCACGTGGAATGTTTCCTTCCATTATATTCATATATAAATTCATAATTTTATTCAGATATTGTAAATAAAACACTACAATAAAATTTTTAAAATCTGAAAATGGTATTATTTTTCTCACCTAGTGATGATGAAAGATTTGAGAGTACGTCAATATATTTACCATTTTCTTAAAGAGCAATTTATAAACTTTATTTTTTCAAAGCACAGAAAATATTTTCAAGTATCTACTGTATCTGAGCTTGTAGCTAGAAGTCAAATTACAGTGAAAACGTCTGGCAAATGGGGAAGGAGACTGTTATAAGGGCTGGCACAAGGGTCGGTAGATTTAAATTAGTGACTGCACTCTAGGTGCTAACTTATGAATGTGGTGTCTGCAATGTTTCTCCAGCTTTTGGAGAGCAAGGGATTCAATTTCACAGATGTGAAATATGGCAGAAGAGATTGCACACTAGCACTACCTTGCAGACAGAGCAAAGGTGGTTGCCAAATTAGTAACCAATACCTATCCTATATAATGGTTACAGTTTTAAATCACAATTTAATATAATTAATCTTAACATGCAATTCAGGTACCTCAAGTGCTGGAGGTTTCTTCTCTTTAAATATTGTT
Organism: Schistocerca serialis cubense; assembly: GCF_023864345.2. Classification (NCBI taxonomy): domain Eukaryota; kingdom Metazoa; phylum Arthropoda; class Insecta; order Orthoptera; family Acrididae; genus Schistocerca; species Schistocerca serialis. Next base: position 722,631,451 of record NC_064643.1, read on the forward strand.
CTAGCACACATGGTCACAGCAATAAAATATATCCTTTTCACTTTAAATACAGGTAATGTATATAATTGGCCTCATAAGGCATGAACTACACTAAATTCAGAACTACCAACATTAACTACGCCGATTTGAATCACATCAGTGAGAATATCAATGTGGTGCTTAACACTTTTCAACAGATCATGACTAATGGAGTTGACAGGAGTGCCATCTATTGCCATCAGTTTCAAACTGGAGATGATTCTTGGGGAAATGGCCTTCGCTTAATACACTTTCTGATCAAAAATCTCAGTTATGAACATTTTGGCACTCAACGCCTTTGGTAATTCCACTCTACAATCATAGACAATACTTCCTCTTTCCTACATTCTCACTCTTTGCTATGTTCTCAAAACATTTCGAGAAGTACTTAAAACATAAAATTAAACCTTTTTTCTGAGAAAAACATTTTACCAACAGCCAAATTCAGCTTCTGTAAATGCAAATGTGACCTTACAAACTCAATCCTGACAGAAATAATAACAAGAAGAATCACTCTTTTAGCATTTTCTATTATCTCAGTGCCTTTGATTGTGTAGATCATAAATTTTACTAGAGAAGCTAATATGGGATGATGATAAAGTCATTTTCCTTGCATGAAAAGGGGTCTACCATAACAACAGAAAGCAGAGTATCATGTTAATGAGTGATACAACTATAATAAGATTAAATTCTGAGCGGAACAACATTAAACACGAAGGGTGGAGAGCAATGGGGGCACTTGAATAGGTCAAGAAAGGTGACAAAACATTTGAAAACAGTAATTAAAAGGTGATAAAATATTTTTAAAAGGTAACAAATTATTTCAGTCAACAGATATGACACAAATGAATCATTTTCTATCTTATAATCCCCTACTAAATACACCAATTAAGACGATAATAAATTTCTCTTCTATAATTTTGGATGGAGCATGGCCGTCTTTTTCTTTCATACAAATTAATTAACATATGCAGGTAGATTGGTAATTTTGCATTGTTAATCGTAATTAACAAACAAAATCTACGTCATCACATTTTTACAACAAATGACATTCTATACTTCAGTATTGGAAAAATGTCAAAAAGTTATTTTTGGGTTAATATTTCTTAGGAATCTCAGCAAAATGAAGTAATCATACTAGATTTTCTTTTCTCAAGAGTTTTCTGTGTGGTTTCTACCTTCTTTTCTTTCACTCTTTCTTCTACTTATATGGTTTGTGCTCCCTGCACAATATCCTGGGCCAGTGTAGTGTCTTTAAATCTTTTTAGTTCTTCCTACAGTTTAGCTGAAGCTTGAGAGAAAAGCTACTCTCATGTCTCCTTAGATAGTTGGTGTTCTTTTTTTCTTTTCTTTCAGAGTAGCTATCTCACAGTCAATTGATTTTGTGTTATTCATCCTTTTAACCTCCTGTTTTAAGTTGCCTTTAGTTTTGTTCCTCTTTTTATTTTTCTTCTAATTGAAGTTTTCTTTCCCTTTCAAATTCTTCCTCACAAGCAGCATAATTTGCATGTGCTTGCTTTCTGTCCACAGTTGATGAGCTGTGAGTCAATGGACACAGAATGTCAATGGGGCTACTGTCCCAAAGCATCTCTTTCAGCAAAACACTTTTTACAAATTTCTCACTCATCATCACTGCCTTTTCTTCCCCTAACGTGCACTTAAACACAGAATATCTTCTTTCTATGTTTGCATTTCCATTGAACAACATTAAGAGAAACCTCAACAAGTTTTGAAACATTTTGATACTTTAAATCTATGGATGATGGAGGAGGAGGAGGAGGAGGAGGAGGAGGAGGAGGAGAAGAAGGAGAGGGAGATTAGCGTTTAACATCCCGTTGACAATGAGGTCATTAGAGATGGAGCACACGCTCAGATTATGGAAAGATGGAGAAGGAAAACGGCCATGCCCTTTAGAAGGAACCATCCCGGCATTTGCCTTAAGCAATTTCGGGAAATCACTGAAAACCTAAATCAGGATGGACGGATGCGGGTTTGAACCGTCGGCCTCCCGAATGCAAGACCGTTGTGCTAACCACTGCGCTACCCTGCTTGGTATATTGATAATGAGTCTCTTTTTGTGATGTTTTGCTGTCAGATGGTCAATGCCTCTGCTGTGTAAATCTGGTTCATCTTCTTCAAACTGTAGGACTTTCCACTCATCTAATAAGTAATCCCACAGCACACTGAACAGCATCATTTTTACAACCGTTAACACATCACTACAGTACTACTACAGTAGTACAAGTTTATATGCCAACTAGCTCTGCAGATGAAGAAGAAATTGATGAAATGTATGATGAGATAAAAGAAATTATTCAGGTAGTGAAGGGAGACGAAAATTTAATAGTCATGGGTGACTGGAATTCGAGAGTTGGAAAAGGAAGAGAAGGAAACATAGTGGGTGAATATGGATTGGGGGAGAGAAACGAAAGAGGAAGCCGTCTGGTAGAATTTTGCACAGAGCATAACTTAATCATAGCTAACACTTGGTTCAAGAATCATAAAAGAAGGTTGTATACATGGAAGAATCCTGGAGATACTAGAAGGTATCAGATAGATTATATAATGGTAAGACAGAGATTAAGGAACCAGGTTTGAAATTGTAAGACATTTCCAGGGACAGATGTAGACTCTGACCACAATCTATTGGTTATGAACTGCGGATTAAAACTGAAGAAACTGCAAAAAGGTGGGAATTTAAGGATATGGGACCTGGATAAACTGAAAGAACCAGAGGTTGTACAGTGTTTCAGGGAGAGCATAAGGGAAGAATTGACAGGAATGGGGGAAAGAAATACAGTAGAAGAAGAATGGGTAGCTCTGAGGGATGAAGTAGTGAAGGCAGCAGAGGATCAAGTAGGTAAAAAGACGAGGGCTAGTAGAAATCCTTGGCTAGCAGAAGAAATATTGGATTTAATTGATGAAAGGAGAAAATATAAAAATGCAGTAAATGAAGCAGGCAAAAGGGAATACAAATGTCTCAAAAATGAGATCGACAGGAAGTGCAAAATGGCTAAGCAGGGATGGCTAGAGGACAAATGTAAGGATGTAGAGGCTTATCTCACTAGTGGTAAGATAGATACTGCCTACAGGAAAATTAAAGAGACCTTTGGAGAAAACAGAACCACTTGCATGAATATCAAGAGCTCAGATGGAAACCCAGTACTAAGCAAAGAAGGGAAAGCAGAAAGGTGGAAGGAGTATATAGAGGGTCTATACAAGGGCGATTTACTTGAGGACAATATTATGGAAATGGAAGAGGATGTAGATGAAATGGGAGATACGATACTGCGTGAAGAGTTTGACAGAGCACTGAAAGACCTGAATCGAAACAAGGCCCCGGGAGTACACAACATTCCATTGGAACTACTGACGACCTTGGGAGAGCCAGTCCTGACAAAACTCTACCATCCGGTGAGCAAGATGTATGAGACAGGTGAAATACCCTCAGACTTCAAGAAGAATATAATAATTCCAATCCCAAAGAAAGCAGGTGTTGACAGATGTGAAAATTACCGAACTATCATTTTAATAAGTCACAGCTGCAAAATACTAACGCGAATTCTTTACAGATGAATGGAAAAACTGGTAGAAGCCGACCTCGGCGAAGATCAGTTTGAATTCTGCAGAAATGTTGGAACATGTGAGGCAATACTGACCCTACAACTTATCTTAGAAAATAGATTAAGGAAAGGCAAACCTACAGGTCTAGTATTTGTAGACTTAGAGAAAGCTTTTGACCATGTTGACTCGAATACTCTCTTTCAAATTCTAAAGTTGGCAGGGGTAAAATACAGGGAGCGAAAGGCTATTTACAATTTGTGCAGAAACCAGATAGCAGTTATAAGAGTCGAGGGGCACGAAAGGGAAGCAGCGGTTGGGAAGGGAGTGAGACAGGGTTGTAGCCTGTCCCCGATGTTATTCAATCTGTATATTGAGCAAGCAGTGAAGGAAACAAAAGAAAAATTCGGAGTAGGTATTAAAGTCCATGGAGAAGAAATAAAAACTTTGAGGTTCGCCGATGACATTGTAATTCTGTCAGAGACAGCAAAGGACTTGGAAGAGCAGTTGAACGGAATGGACAGTGTCTTGAAAGGAGGATATAAGATGAACATCAACAAAAGCAAAATGAGGATAATGGAATGTAGTCGAAGTAAGTCAGGTGATGCTGAGGGAATTAGATTAGGAAACGAGACACTTAAAGTAGTAAAGGAGTTTTGCTATTTGGGGAGCAAAATAACTGATGATGGTCAAAGTAGAGAGGATATAAAATGTAGACTGGCAATGGCAAGGAAAGCGTTTCTGAAGAAGAAAAATTTGCTAACATCGAGTATAGATTTAAGTGTCAGGAAGTCGTTTCTGAAAGTATTTGTATGGAGTGCAGCCATGAATGGAAGAGAATGGAAGATTTTGATATGTGGTGCTACAGAAGAATGCTGAAGATTAGATGGGTAGATCACATAACTAATGATGAAGTATTGAATAGAATTGGGGAGAAGAGGAGTATGTGGCACAACTTGACAAAAAGAAGGGACCGGTTAGTAGGACATGTACTGAGGCATCAAGGGATCACAAATTTAGCATTGGAGGGCAGCGTGGAGGGTAAAAATCATAGAGAGAGACCAAGAGATGAATACACTAAGCAGATTCAGAAGGATGTAGGTTGCAGTAAGTACTGGGAGATGAAGAAGCTTGCACAGGATAGAGTAGCATGGAGAGCTGCATCAAGCCAGTCTCAGGACTGAAGACGACAACAACAACAACAACACTGTAGCTTCTGCGCTCTACTCTTTCTTTAGGGTCTAAAAACGTGAAACTTTTGATGCAATTGTTAAGTACATGTTTCCCATCACATTTACAAGCTGTGATATAATGCTTTTGGACATTCTTTAGAAACCACTTGCCACACAGTTACAAGCCAACTACCTAATTGCTAAAGAAGGATCAGATTATCCAATGCAAGGAGTTCATTAGTAAGAACCTCAGAAATACTGTCAATTTTTCTCAGAGCAGAAACCTCCAAAACACAAGCCAAAAACATTTTAACTATGTTTTCTACTTCTGTAAATCAAAGTTGCATGGTTTTGCAAACATGTGAATTTACCAAATAGCTCTGCAGATGCAAATATAAAATGAAGTTCTGCTGTACTTGAAATAATTTTAAAGCATTCAAACTGATATTATAGGATATGGATAGAACAGTAGCAGAATTCTTTAAAATATTGAGTACCCTCCCACTGTTCACTAATATTGTTGGCTGAAGTTCCTAACGTAAGCCACCACCATGTGGTTATGTGTCTCCAAAATTGTGCTACAGAATTTTAAACTTCGACTGAAATCCTTGAAATTCTTTCCAGTGACTGAACCAACCATCAAATTAATGTTAAAGGTAAATGAGAAAATCGGGTGCTTCTTCACCAAAACACTCCAAAGCCTTTACATAGGAATTTTGCATTGTACAAATGTTGCCAGTTCTGACGGTTCTAAGTCGCCTGCCTCTGGTCGTGTGTTCATCACTACATAAAACACTAAACTAAACAATGAAAACTCCAGTTCATTAAAACACTAAAATTCTTTTTTTATTGGAATTAGATCTATCTGATCCCATTTATTTAGGGGTATGTTGGCTTCAGTGTTTTGCCTAATTTCTAATTTAACTTTTTCGCCATCTGCTATGCCGATACAGAAAGTTCTTAGCTGACACGTCCATGTGCAACACTTACTCATTGATCAAAAAGCAGTGCTTATTTGTAAGTATTTATATTTAACAATGGCATTTCCATTGAAACTCAATGTGTAATATGATGAACATGCTTCTTCTCACATATGTTTTGCAGAAATACGGTTCCAGTTCATTATGTACTAGGTATTTCATTTTCTTAGACAAAAATAAAAAATGTTCAGAACACTATCAGGGAAAATCTTATTCAAAACGAAACAAATCTATCTGATGAACCCAAAGAGGAACCGGAAATTACTCATTTCATTGCCCAAATCAATTCAGTCGTGGTGGAACTATCCTTCGTACTTAACATCCATATTATTGGCACGTACCAAACCTGGTAATTGTAATGTGACCTCAAAAGTTATAAATGTAACTGATAGGTATCACATTTAATTTCAAAATTTTATGTATGTTTTGTTAAAAGTAGTTATTAAAAATTGCCCCAAGATTAATACGGCAAGAACAGACACTGCAAAATAGCTCACTTTTACTGACTATCTGTCTTTTCAAGCCAATCATATGGAATTTGAAACTTCCTTCTCAGAAAGTTTATTTTCAAAACAGAACAGAGTATAACAGCAGTAGTTTTGTAACTAAGGCAAAGTTAGACTCTGGCACAAAATTAGAAGCAGTTGCATTGGGGGATCATTTGACACTAATAACAATGAAAATTATAACTTTTTGAAAATCCAGTGTAATTGGATGTATAAGAAATCTACTCACAAGGTGACAGCAAGTGAAAACATACATAAAAGTCAAACAAATGTGCAGCTTTTGGAGGCAGTGGTTCCATCTTGTGACAGAAGGTTGAAGGGGAAGGAAGAGGGATGAAGATAAAGGACTGGCGAGGTTTAGCAAACGGGGAGAGTTGGTAAAAGTCATCTTGAACCCCAGGTCAGGAGAGACTTACTGGACTGGATCACAAGGAAACACTGACTGTTGGGAACTGAACTGGACAATATTTGAAAACCTGAGAGCTTGCAGGTGGAAGATAGAGTAACAAACAAGACAGAGATTACTAGTGAAATATTGTGCACGTGTCATTAAGAGCAGAAAGCAAAGTGCACTGTATGTGGTAGAGATGGAGGGCAGGGAAAACTGACAGGTCAGAAAATAAGAGACATAGAAGACTAAAAGGGAGAGAAGAAAGGAATAATTACAGAGAAGAAATACTGAGAACAAAGAAATTAATGTAAATTAAGGCCAGGTGAGTGATGAGAACCAAGGACATATTTTAATTAAAGTTCCCATCTGTGGAGTTGTGAGAAACTGGTCTCTGGGAGAATAACCAAGATGGCACATATGGTGAAACAGGCACTGAAGTCACAAGTGTCATGTGTTAGAGAATGCTCTGCAACAGGATATTGTGTGTTGCCTGTATATCCCCTCTCTTTATGTCCATTCATCCTAATTGATAACTTGGTGGTAGTCATACCAATGTAAAGGGCCAAACAGTGTTTACATAACAGGTGGTACATGGCATATCATTTCACAATTGCCTCTTCCTTTAACAGTATACCTTTTGCCAGTTACAGGATTGGTATAGGTGATTGCAGGAGGTTCACAGAGCAACTCTTATAGTGGGGATGGTCACAGAGGTAGGAGCCACAGGGTAGGGAAATGGGTGCAGAGGAAGCATAGGGTCTGACCAGGATACTGTAGAAATTAGGGGAAAGGGGGGGGGGGGGGGGAGCTATTCCAGGTGTAGTGGGCAAAATGATGGACAGAATGTACCTCATTTTGGCATGATTTTAGGATGTCATAGCCTCGTTGGAAGTAGCTGACTGATACATTCAAGACTAGCATAATACTGATTGACAGAAGGTGTATTCTGAAGCTGTTTTTGGAGGGATGGCCTGGGAAGTCTGGTTTTGAACTAGGCTGGTGTTTTTTTTTTTTTTTTTTTTTTTTGGTGGGGTTTAAGGGCGCTCAACTACTGAGGTCATTAGCGCCCAGTGACTGTTGTTAGAGCACATGGAATCTAGTAAAACTCAAGGGGATGGGGGGGGGGACACCAGAAGGACCTGACAAAGATGCAGATAAAATAAGTAAAAAGGTTAGATGTCTCTGGATAAGCCAGTCAAAGTTATAAAACGCAGAATACGAGCAGCTGCTCGAGCGTCATCAGCTAAAACATCTGGTAAAGTAGATGGCAGGGACAGGACAACACGAAATTGACTAAAACGGGGACACGACAATAAAACATGGCGCACTGTTAATGCCTGACCACAAGGGCACTGCGGGGCTGGGTCACCGGAGAGCAGGTAGCGGTGGCTAAACCGGCAATGCCCAATCCGCAACCTGGTCAGAAGGACCTCCTCTCGCCGAGATGGTCGGGAGGAGGTTGTCCAAGCAGTTGGGAGCGGTTTTACTGCCCGGAGCTTGTTTCCTTGGAGGGATGACCAAGCATCCCACCACAACGACACAAGCCTCTTACATACATCCCCACGAACGTCAGATGACGGGACACAATGGGAGGCTGGCCGAGGCAGGAGGACTGCAGCCTTGGCTGCAGCATCCGCAGCCTCATTCCCAGGCACTCCTACATGTCCGGGAACCCACAGAAAGCTGACAGGAGAACCATTAGCAGCGAAAGAATGAAGGGACTGCTGTATCCGTTGAATCCAGGGATGGACCGGATAGGGAGCTCCAAGGCTCTGAAGAGCACTGAGTGAGTCAGAGCAGAGTACATACGATGAATGGCGATGGCGGCGGGCATACTGAACGGCCTGATGGAGAGCAAAAAGCTCGGCCGTAAAGCTCGAACATTGGTCGAGGAGCCGGTATTTAAAGGTGGCGGCCCCGACGACAAAGGCACAGCCGACACCATTGTCAGTTTTGGAGCCATCAGTGTAAATAAAGGTGTGACCGGCAAGTCGAGCACGAAGTTCGACAAACCGTGAGCAATACACTGCAGCCGGAGTACCCTCCTTGGGGGGGGAGTGAGCTGAGGTCGAGATAAATATGAACCGGAGCCTGGAGCCAAGGTGGTGTCGGGCTCTCACCCTCTCTGAAGGTGGTAGGGAGGGCAAAATCCAATTGTCGAAGCAGGCGACGGAAGCGGACTCCGAGGGGCAGCAGGGCAGACACATACAACCCGTACTGACGGTCGAGAGAATCGGCGGAGAAGGACTGGTAAGAGGGGTGGTTGGGCATAGACAACAGCCGGCAGGCATACCGACACAGCAGTACGTCGTGCCGGTAGGTCAATGGTAATTCGGCAGCTTCAGCATAAAGACTCTCTACAGGACTAGTGTAGAAGGCTCCGGTCGCAAGACGTATCCCCCGATGGTGGATGGAGTTGAGCCGGCGTAAGAGAGATGGCCGAGCAGAAGAGTAGACGAAGCTCCCATAATCCAGCTTCGATCGGACTATGGACCGATACAAGCGAAGCAGGACAGTGCGATCCGCTCCCCAAGATGAACTGCTAAGAACTCTGAGGACATTAAGGGAACGTGTACAACGGGCCGCCAAATAAGAGACATGTGGAGACCAACACAGTTTCCTGTTCAATGCGAGCCCTAGAAACTTAGTTGTTTCCACGAATGGGAGAACAACGGGACCGAGATGTAAGGATGGCGGAAGGAACGCTTTATATCGCCAAAAGTTGATACAAACCATCTTCTCTTCAGAGAACCGGAAGCCATTTGCCACACTCCATGAGTAGAGGCTGCCTAGACAACGCTGAAGGCAGCGCTCCAGGAGGCATGTTCTCTGGGCACTGCAGTAGATCGCGAAGTCATCGACAAAGAGAGAGCCTGAGACATTATGTGTAATACAATCCATAATTGGATTGATCGCGATGGCAAAAAGGGCTACGCTCAAGACGGAGCCCTGAGGCACTCCGTTCTCCTGGAGGAAGACGTCGGACAATACGGAACCCACACGTACCCTCAACTTTCGATCCGTAAAAAAGGAATCAATAAAAAGGGGCAGGCGACCGCGTAGGCCCCACCTGTGCATAGTGCGGAGGATACCTCCTCTCCAACAGGTATCATAAGCCTTCTCCAAGTCGAAGAACACGGCTACCGTTTGGCGCCTTCGCAAAAAGTTGTTCATTATGAATGTCGACAAGGTCACAAGGTGGTCAACAGCGGAGCGGCGGCGACGAAAGCCGCATTGGACATTAGTAAGTAGCCGTCGAGATTCAAGAATCCAGACTAACCGAGCATTAACCATGCGCTCCATCACCTTACAGACACAGCTTGTAAGAGAAATGGGGCGGTAACTAGAAGGAAGGTGTCTATCCTTCCTGGGTTTGGGTATAGGAACAACGACGGCGTCACGCCAACGCATGGGGACCTGACCTTTGGTCCAGACGCGATTGTAGGTACGAAGAAGGAAGCTTTTGCCCGCCAGAGAAAGGTGTGCCAGCATCTGAACGTGAATGGCATCTGGCCCCGGAGCAGAGGACCGGGACAGTGCATGCACACGTTCGAGTTCCCGCATAGTAAAGGGGGCATTATAAGTTTCCAGACTCAGCGAGTGGAAGGAAGGTCGCCGAGCCTCTTCTGCCTCTTTCCTGGGAAGGAAGGCAGGGTGGTAATGGGCGGAGCTTGAAACCTCCGCGAAAAAGCGGCCAAAGGCGTTGGAGACAGCCACAGGATCAACAAGGACCTCATTACCTGAGGTCAGGTCAGGTACCGAGGAGTGGGCCTTAATGCCCGACAGCCGGAGCAGGCCACCCCAAACGACGGAAGAGGGAGTAAAACTGTTAAAGGAGCTGGTGAAAGAGGCCCAACAAGATTTTTTACTGTCTTTGATGACTCTACGGCATTGCGCTCGGAGTCGTTTGTATTCAATACAATTCGCCAACGTAGGATGGCGGCGAAAGGTGCGTAAAGCACGTCGTCGAGCACGGATAGCGTCCCTACAAGCCTCGTTCAACCAGAGGACGGAAACGCGACATGAAGAAGAGGTAGTACGAGGAATGGAATGTTCGGCAGCATTGATGATAACAGCCGTGAGGTATTCGACCTGACTGTCACAACTGAGAAAATCGTGGTCCGGAAAGGTCGCCAGGGAGGAGTAAAGTCCCCAGTCAGCTTTCGGTATGTTCCAGCGCGAAGGACGTGGGTATGGGGTGTGGGGCAGGAGACGAACGACACAGGGGAAGTGGTCGCTCGAATAGGTGTCAGAAAGGACATACCACTCGAATCGAGGGGCAAGAGTGGTAGAACAGATCGAGAGGTCCAAGTGGGAGTAGGTATGAGTAGAGTCCGAAAGGAAAGTCGGGGCGCCGGTATTGAGGCAGACAAGATTGAGATGGTTGAAGACATCCGCCAAGAGTGAGCCTCTTTGACAGGATGCAGGAGAGCCCCAAAGGGGATGATGGGCATTGAAGTCGCCAAACAATAAAAACGGCGGGGGAAGCTGAACGATCAGGTGCATCATGTCAGCCCGACTAACAGCAGACGACGGTGGAGTGTAGATGGTACAAACTGAAAAAGTAAAAGCAGAAAGAGTAATACGGACAGCTATTGCTTGGAGTGGGGTGGTCAATGGGATGGGATGGTAATACACATCGTCCCGAACGAGCAACATAACCCCACCATGAGCTGGGGTACCGTCCACAGGGGTGAGGTCATACCGCTCCGAGGTATAGTGGGTAAAGGCAATACGGTCAGTCGGGCGCAACTTGGTTTCCTGGAGATCAAGGACGAGCGGATAGTGCAGGCGGAGGAGCAGTTGTAATTCCTCCCGATTAGATCAAATACCTCTTATGTTCCAATGTAACAAGGCCATCGCTAGTCAAAAAGTTGGGGGAACGAGACGGGGGAAGAGCTGGTCACCTTGACGGCGGCGGAGGGCCAGGTTGCGAGGGAACAACGCTACAACCGGCGGGAGGCGGATCCTGTTCCATCGAGTCGTCGCCAGCTGCGGCCGCTGTCCCTGGTTGTGTAGGAGGGGCAGCATCATTTGCCGACGAGAGGCCAGCTGAGCGCCTGGCAGCAGAGCATCCCGGCGAAACTGAGGACGGCCGGGAGCAGCGACTCACGGATGGAGCGTCAGACAAAACGCGCCGGGGTGGAGAGGGGGATAGAGACTTCTTCTTGGAGGCCTTCTTGGAAGGCCGAGGAGGCACAGGGATGGTGGGCTGGACCCGAAGAAGGTCCTCACGCGCGGGGTCCGTTTTGGAACGCCGGACCTCAGAAGCTGGGGTCCGGAACGTTTCCCCGATGGACGCCTGAGAAGAGGATCGCTTCTCAGGTGGCGGGGGGAGAGGAGGAGGAGGAAGGGTGGCCCCTGGGGCAGAGGGGGCGGGGGCCACGGGGGAGGAGGATTTGGAAGGGAGGGATTTGGGAGGCGGAGGCAGAGCCCCCTGATGGGCGGAGGAGGCGGAGGGGGGACAGGATAGGGGTGAGGATACCGCGGAAGGAGTGGACACAACTGAGGCAAACGAAGTGGTCAACGGCACGGGATGGAGGCGGTCATACTTCTTCCTGGCCTCAGAATAAGAGAGCCGATCCAAAGTCTTGAGTTCTTGTATCTTCTTCTCCTTCTGATATGCGGGGCAGTCTGAGGATCTAGGCGAGTGGATGCCAGGACAATTAATGCACCGAGGTGGTGGGGTGCATGTATGTTCCTCACGAAGAGGACGTCCACAGTCGCCACAAAGGGGCTCAGCCTCACACCATGACGACATGTGCCCAAAGCGCAAACACCGAAAACAGCGCATAGGAGGCGGGACGTAAGGTCGCACGTCGCACCGGTAGCACATCATCTTTACCTTCTCCGGGAGAACGTCCCCCTCGAAGGCGAGGATAAAGGCCCCGGTGTCGATGCGATGGTCTTTGGCAGCAACAGACAGACTATATACATGGGGGTGCTGGTATAGAGGGACATGGCATCAATGCTGACAAGCAAAGTGTATGGTTGGAGTGGGGTGGGCACAGATTTCAGACGATCTAGGAAATAGTTGGTGTCTTTAATATAGGAGGGAAGTTGTCGTACTATAGGTTGCAGGTATTGATCAACTGAGGCAGATATACGTTCCGCAGGTGTTTTGATGTTAGCAACTAAGGGACAGTCAGGGTAATTGAGTTTGTGGATCTTAGGAAGAACGTAAAAGGTGGGGGTGCATGGTTTGGGTGGGGTAAGAAGTTCTATAGACTGAGGCGTAAGTCCTTGTGAGGGGCCTGAGGTTCTAAGGGAGGGCTGTAAGTCAGTTTGTATCCCATGGATGGGATCTTGATGGCAGACGATTTACACAGAGGTGTCAGAGAGCTGGGAATAGGGCCTCACTTACATATTCCTGTTGCTTAATTACCACAGTGGTAGTTACCTTGTTTGGCGAGAGGTTAATGATGGTCATCAAATTTTAAGGAACAAAAAGACTGGAGTTCTGCAGAGCCCTGGTCAAGGTCATGTTGTAGGGACCTGACGAAGGGTTGTGAAGCAACTTTGGATATTAGGAATTCTTAGAATGCTTGTCATACTGTTCAAGGCATGGTTCAATGTCAGGTTTCTTGTTGGAAAGATTTTGGGATTGGTTTGCAAAGTGATATTTTTAGTTGACCTTGGGTATTAAGGGAAGTAGCTCCTTCACCAAAGAGTTTGATTAAATGCAGGTTTAGGATAGAACGTGAGAGTCTTTAACAATACAGATAGTTCAGGAGGGAAGAGGAGTGGTGGTTGATGATGTGGCTGTTTAGGGAGCTAGAGAAGGACAGGAAGGGAAACACTACTGTTGAATTGGTTAAGGAGGTGAAATCAGACCAGCTGATGCAGTTTCAAGTTGGTCTGGCAGATGATACCATCCAAGGAAACATGAGAGGTAGATAGCTACAGGATGTTGTAGAAGAAAAGAAGACTGATGGTGCAGAAATTGGCAAGATGAGGCGTGAAAGTCACAGATTAGCCAAGTGCAAGAGATTGCTGTATTTGAAACTGTAAAAGCGGCTGGTGCAGAGTAGGATTACATCCAGAAACAGTGAATTTCAAAATCAGACCTTAGGAGGTGACTCCCAGGGACAGGGAGGTTCCAAGAAACAGACGGTGAGACTTTTGATAGCGCAAAAGCACTATTTTGAAAGGGCCAAATACAATATGTGATGGGATTCATCCTGTCAACAGAGGAGAGTTTGAAGTATTCGGGATGGTGGGCGTGACAAAAAAAGAAGCACAGAGGGAAAAAGAGGGAAAAAAGACAGAAAAATGGAAGATAAGTGGGGGGGAATGGGCAAATTGTCAGGGATAAATAAGAGGTAATTGGGGGGAGGGGGGGGGGGGGCAGAATTTCTCACCACAAAAGTAGATTATATGATACAAAGATGTTAAATTCCGATTGGGAATATCGTGCAAAAGACATTAAACAGACAAAAGTTTAAAATCATGGCAAACAGAAAGAGGAAGTCATGGAAAAAACGGAATCCACTGTGTTTGGAAAATATGCAGCAGAGGCAGTAACAATTGATCAGCATGGTTTGGTGAAAAACAAATGCACAAAAATGTGAAAGAATCACATAAAAGCAAGGTAAGTGGTGAATAGGAAACAAAAATGCTGCCAAATTTGCAAATAAAATGCTGACAAATTGTAAATGAAGTGTTGTATGCAAATTTGTAAACAACAATGAACCCATCTAAGCACGTGGAAATCAAATATGCCGGGGCAAGATGATGACTAATATAGGTGGTATGGATAAATAAACAACCGAACTAAGACGATTGGGGGAGAGGGGGGGAAGGACAGTTACATTAGCAGTAGTGATTGCCACAAGTGCTAATATATCAACAAAAAATAATTTTTGAAAATTTATTAACAGGGTAGATAAAAAATCTACTCACAAAGTGGTGGCAGGAGGAAACATACATGAAGATTAAGTAAATGTGCAAGCTTTGGGAGCTAGTGACTTCTACTTCTGGCAGAAGGGTTGAAAGCGAAGGAAAAGAGGCGAAGGAAAAGGAACGGCAAGTTTTAGGAAATGGGGAAAGTTATCTGTACTATCCAGGAGTCTAACTTTCAGCACTACGACCTGCATCTAATCATGCTGCTTTGGTGAAGGACCTATTTTCCTTCACATGTAGTGCCATATCACTTTGCACCCCAATCCCAAAACCTTTCCAACAGCTAACCTGACACTGAACCCTACCTTGAACGGTGCCAACTCGATCCTCCACCACTACCTCAAAATCACCCCTTACAAGCATTCCAAGAATTCCTAACATCCAGCATTGCTTCACAACCCTTTCTCGGATCCCTAAAACATGACCCTAAACTGTCCTCCACAGAACTCCCAGTCTCTCTGTTCCCTAAAAGCTGACGACTCCATCAGTATTCTCCCAGTAGACAAGGTATCTACCACTGTGGTACTTGAGCCATGGGAATATGTAAGCAACAGTCTGTCCGAGCTGTCTGACACATCTATATACATCATCTGCCATCAAGATCCCATCCCTAGGACACAAGCTGACATTCAGTCCCTCCTTAAGGGGATCTCGGTATCAAGTCATGTAGTTTTTAATAATATTTTGAACTTTAATAACTTAATAACTTTTAAAATAACTTTCACAGACATTGGAACAAAACTTCAGCAAATAATTAGAATATTGTTACCATTATGTGAAAAAAATTAAGAATTGTGGAGTGAATATTGATTTTTTCCTTACATACTGAATTACGTGTATTATTCAAAATGAAATGTCATAACAAATTTTGTTCTTTTAACTGTTGGCTTGCTGAAACTTTAAACCAAGAATAATTACCAGTCTTTTGTTTCGTGTAGTTTTTAGTATGTTTTTTAGAAGTCAATTTTTCTTCCTAATAATTTAAGAACGGGTGACATGTTCCAACTCAAAATATATAATACACTGTTGAATAAGGTTGTTCACTGTGCAGACAGCACTGTATTATTACTCATGCAAAATTTCTTGTACCTTTAGTACTGAATGAGATAATGATACCTAAGCACACAAAAATGTTAATTACAGGAAACTGAAACAAAAGATTTGCATGTCATTGTCTTCTCAATGATAACATGTCAAACACTCTAGCTCCATCTTGTTGACTCAACATGTCTGTTTCACGTTCTATGGTTTTCTTTCTTTACTTTGTTATTCTGGCCTCCTTTATCAGACTTTCAGCAGTTTTTTACGCTACAGCGACATATTGTCTGTTCCAGCTTTGACGGTTTGTCTGCTCATGGTTTTTTGTCTCTCTGTTATTCCATCACTAAAACGTATTATGGCATCCATCACACTAATATGAAAAGCTGACGTGACAACAAAACCAGTTTCTGATAAGTGTGCCCGTATATAACTAGTGAAGCTTTAATTCGGATTCTGTGTTTTTCCATGTAAAATTTTTCCAGGAGTTTAGAATCTGAAAGATATCTACATACTGGCTTTGGTTCTACCATAACAGTTTCTGGTATGGGTTGTGCATGAGTATGCTTTTGTCCATTTGTTTCACACCTATTGTACTTGCACCATGAAGTGTTTGCTTTTGGGTAGAGATCATCTTGTGGATGTTCATCAGTGGATCTTCTGTCAAACAGAGTTACCCAAATTCCTTTTTTCATCTCAATGACATTTTTTCTGTTTCTCCTGATGGCTAGACCATAATATGCAATGAGGTTTTCTGTTTCTGATTTGGTGGTCTTCAAGGATATTACACAAGTGAATTGTTATGGAAATAGCAGTGCCAAAATTAAATAACAATACATTATAGGCAAGGTTTTGTGTCTGAAAGGAGTGTGACAGCTAGGCATTCATGCGCCGCATCTGCTTAATAAAGGCATTTAAACACAAACGCGGTGAGGTACTATACATACAGTATATATTTCTAAAATCAAGAGGAACCTTAGAATTTTATTACATACAGCAAATTCAATTCTTTCAGCCCTCATGATCTCCTTGTCCCCTTAAAACCTCAGGCTCCTCACAAGGACTAACACCTCAATGCACAAAACTTCTCACCACACCCAAACAATGCACCTTCACCTTTTACCTTCTTCCCAATATTCACAAATCCAATGACTCTGGCCATTAGATAGCTGCTGCCTTCAAAGCACCCACGGAACATATATTTTCCTTAATCAACACCTGCAAACTGTAGTAAGAAACCTTCCTATATTTAAGACACCAAACATTTACTAGATTATCTTAAATCTGTCCCCACTCCTGTCACACATATTGCCTGTCACCACTAATGACATCTCCCTCTGTACCGACACCCCCATGCACATGGCCTGTCTGCTGCGGAACATTACCTTGACCAGCACCCAGCTGCACTCTATGACGTCCTTCCTGCTTATCTTATACTTACTAACAACTACTTTACCTTTGAGGGGCACACATACAAGCAGATCAGGGGCATGGTGTCACATATTGACAATGTAATGACGTGTACACTGTTCGAAGCCAGCAAGGGCGTTTCAAGATAAGAAACTGAAGACACAATGGAGATAGCAGGCAAAAGCGGTAGCATTTAGGTTACCGGAGATCACCAGTAACGATAGAGTCCAACCAGGTTGCAGATGCACTGGGCAGCTGTCCCAAAAGAAAATTTTCACTTCAGAGAATTATCTTGTAACTCCATCCACTGCCTAGACACTGTTGTAAGGTGTCACAGTAACATATAGTAAGAAAAAAGCACGTTTTCACAAACACAGCAATCTTTAAACTTGCCCCTGAAGACTGCCAATGGATTTACACAGCCCGAAAGGCCTCTGGACAGGGCCAAGGGACATAAAACACTGTTGTTGGTGGCCGTAAGAGGAAGGGCAGTGACATTTAGCTTTAAGCCAAATGCTGTTGCTAACATAATTAGAGTTTGTTAATGAACAGTCCAGAAGCACCCCTACCAGGCACCTTTGAGGTGCAGAGCCACTACCCAGATTGGCTGAAACCTGTAAAGTGCTGGTGGATTGGTCAGAACTAAAGGAAAGGAGAATTAGTGCGCCTCCACAATCCCTTAAAAGCCCATGATTTTGTATTCAGAAGCAGTTCTCAGTCAGATCATTGGGCCATTAACTCCTTATCAGTTATTGCCAGCTTTGGTAAGCCACAACAGTCTGTTTCTCTCAGTTTGTAATTAAAATGCTGCTAGTGTTCTCTGTTTCTGTTAGTGTTCATCCTACGAGCTTGGATACTGACTTTTTGAAATTAGCCTTAATCATAGTAGTTAGTTTGGTTGCAAATAAACAGCATTAATCAGGCCTTGAGCTCTCCTACTGTGAGCATGCAATCAAGACTTAAAATCCGCACCTCTCATAGATGGCTTGTGACAGTGCTTGGTGCTACTGCAAACAAATCTACAGCCTTCACTGGACTTTTTATGTCTGCACTTGGTCCTAACTGCTTGGAAATTTGAGACTGACATGGAACCCCTTCTTCCCTCTATCGTGTGTTAGGACATGATCACGGCCATGGGGGCCTGGATGGTTCCTTCCTAAGCCAGTTTCTTCATGGGTCACTTGGAGGGGGTTTTCCTGGAATCTATAAGCCTTCAGACCCTTGTTTGGTTTATATATATTGATAACATATTTGTCATATTGACTCATTGTGAATTTTTGGAATCTCTAAATACATTCTCCCAATTAAATTTCACAGGGTCTTATTCTGAATCCCATGCCACTTTCCTTAACGCTGACTTCATCCTCACAGTGGGTCAGCTACACATACTCACAGAGGGGTCAGCTACACACTTCTGCACATTAAGCTGCCTAACAAACAATAGTACTTACATAATGACAGCTGCCATCTTTTCCATGTCAAATGTTCCCTCCCATACAGCCTTTGCATTCAAGGCAAACATATTTGTTTAGAAGTAGACACTTTACAGCAATACACCACTATTCTCACCTCAGCCTTCACTGTACATAATTACCCCACCAGCCTAGTTCAAAAGCAGACTTCCCGGACCAGGACCCTAGTACTGCTGATCCCTCCAAAAAAAAATAACTTCAGAACACACCTCCAGTCAATCAGTATTATGCTGGTCATGAATGTATCAATCACCTTCTTCAACAAGGCAATGACATCCTACAATCATGCCCCGAAATGAGGTACATTCTGTCCAGCATTTTGCCCACTACACCTGGAATAGCTGCCCTCCCCTTCTTTACCCCAAATTTTTGCAATATCCTGGTCAGACCCCATGGTTCTTTTGCACCCATTTCTCTTTCCTATGGCTCCTACCTCTGTGACCATCCCCACTGTAAGACTGGCAAAAGATATGTGAAATGACGAACTGTTATGTAAACACTGTTTGGCCTTTTACATTGGTATGACTTCCACCAAGTTATCAATTAGGATGAATGGACATAGAGAGAGGGCGTACACAGGCAACACACAATATCCTGTTGCAGAGCATGCCCAGATACCAGTTTCTCGTAACTCCACAAGTGGGAACTGGCATTAAAATGTGTCCTTGGTTCTCACCACTCACCTGTCTTTAATTAACGTTAATTTCTTTGTTCTCAGCATTTCTTCTCAGTACTCCTTTCCTCACTCCATTTTAGTTTTCTATATTTTTTATTTTCTGACCTGTAAGTTTTTCCCTGACATCCATCTCTACCACATACAATGCACTTAGCTCCTTGCTCTTAATGATTCATGCGCAACATTTTGTCAGTAATCTTTGTCTTTCTTGTCATCCTATCTTCCATCTTCAAGCTCTCAGGTTTTCACATGTCATCCAATTCAGTCCCCAACTGTCAGTCTCCCTTCCCATACAGTCCCGTAAGTCTGCCCTGATCCATGGTTCTGAGCGACTTTTCCAGCATGTGACAATGTTGGGAAAAAAAAGGTGACAATGTTGGAAAAAAAAAAGGTGACAATGTTGGAAAAAAAAAAGGTGACAATGTTGGAAAAAAAAAAAGGTGACAATGTTGGGAAAAAAAGGTGACAATGTTGGGGAAAAAAAAGGTGACAATGTTGGGGAAAAAAAAGGTGACAATGTTGGGGAAAAAAAAGGTGACAATGTTGGGGAAAAAAAAGGTGACAATGTTGGGGAAAAAAAAGGTGACAATGTTGGCATGCATGTAAGTCAACCGAAATGCCCACTTCCACCTGCTTTCCACACTGTGTTGACCTGTAGACAGGACTGCTATCATATTTTCACTCAATGCTTCTATGGGATAATCTTGTTGGGCAATGGAATGTCTTGGGGGGCAACAGAGTGAAGGCCAAGAATCTAGTAATTCTACACATCTATTCAGTAAGAATATTATGTGAAGTTGATTGCTGAACATTTTGCAGAAGCCTCTTCAGGAACATAGGGATTCCCACATTACTATGTAAGCTCCCTGATGGTATTTGTGGTTAATAAGAAGACTGAATTTAGGATGAAATGTGAAATTCACAACCACAATACTAGAAGTAAAAATAATTCCCATATAGACTATGCATCACTGCATTTGATTCAGAATGGAGCTTCACATTCCAGTACAAACATGAACAGGATGCCAGAAAACATCAGGCACGTTGTTGAAAAGCTCAAGATGTTTAAAGACATTTTTTTTACTTCATCTCATTAGCCATTCCTTCCATAATTTATTAGAAAAATTATGGAAATTCAACAGAAGCCTCAGAAACTGGATGGAAAACACGTATCACAGCCTTGGCAAACGAAATAGATAAAGAATCTGACAGTAGCGTCATAGAGTGTGAGGACAATGCCTCAGCCTGGAAAAATGAAAAAAATAGTCAATGAAATTTTAGAATTTAATTATGATGTTGTAGGGCTACAGGAAATGGGCACATCAATAAACCTGAGTACGCATTGGTATATAGTGGAACAGGAAGAAGTAGCAACATCCAACGTAAAATTGACTTTGCACCCACGGAAGAATATAGGTCCATTCAAAATAACTGCCTGTGCTGTTCCATTGCCACCAAGTTTATTTTTTAGGCTAATAATGTGTTTGTAGACAGGCATGCGATGGCGGCGTTGCCGATACACACGTCGACGAGGCATAGTGCTTCAATCTGTTGCAGATAGAGCTCAGAGCCTCTCAGCGCGTTACGTAACCAAGGTCTTTCGCTTTCTATATAAGCGGGCAGTGCACGCCTGCGGAACCATTCCGCTGTGAGCTCTATCTGCAACAGCATTGAAGCACTATGCCTCGTCGACGTGTGTATCGTCAACGCCGCCATTGCATGCCTGTCTACAAACACATTATTAGCCCTGAAAATAAACTTGGTGGCAATTGAACAGCACAGGCAGTATTTTGAATGGACCTATATTCTTCTGTGGCTGCAAGGTCAATTTTACGTGGGATGATGCTACTGGAAATTCTGGTAGTGGTTGGTTTACGCTAGCCATAGTTCGTTGTGAGAATGCCTCACTTCCTGGACTTGAATCTTTCGCCGATCGAGATGTCATCGTTTACAAGACTTGGCACTGTGATATAGATCCCAAGACCCAAAGTAGACCTAGTTATGTATATAGTAATATGCCATTTACGTTGTATACCTGTGCCTGTAGAAAAGTTAGTAATGATGAAAAAATTCATGTATGGATGAAAGGACTTGGTGTACTTGCTGAAAATACAACCGTAACTAGAGATATTACTTTGTACTATAATAATTAATAAAGTGTGATCCTTGACTTCTGTAACCACTAGATGTACATCTAGAACCAAAGAACAGGTCAATTCGAAACAGGGTTTATAATAACTGGAGAAGTTAGAATTTGAACCAATAAATCGAAGGATGTGCAGACTCAGACTAAGAGGGAAATTTAGGAATATATCAATAAATTAATACACATGCACCAACGCAGGAAAAAAGCGGATATACTTAAAGGACGGTTCTACGAAGACTTGGAAAAAATATGCTGCGCAGTACCTAAATATGAGCTGATACTAGTAATAGGAGATCTTAGTGCAAAAATAGGGAAAAATGAACAACAACATGAAACTTTTGAAAAATATTCACTATATGAAGAAAACAATGAGAATGGACACTTACTATGCCAATTCGCAGCAAGGAATGACATGATTATTACAAAGTACCTACGTTCCACACAGAAGGATCCATCTCGGTATTTGGAAGTCTGCAGTCCATGGAGTAGTCAATCAGATTGACCATATTTTAGTGACTGCATGCCACTTCACATCAATTATAGAAGATGTACAGAGCTGCAGAGGACCAAACTGTTACTCAGAACACTTTATGGTAAAATCAGTCTTGAGAGAGAAACTGTTACTAACAAATGGGAACAGAACAGAAAAGAAGATGAACTGGAATCCTGACAAACAGAAAATCCTCGATGAAGTAAAAAAGTCCCAAGTAATGTTAAACAAAAAGTTGGGGAATGAAGAGACTGCAGTAGAAGTAGATGAAAGATGGAGCAATATTGAAAAATCCATTACAGATGATGCAAAAGAAATAATGAAAAGGAAGAAGGAACACAAGAACCCAGGAATGGTTTGGTGTGTGCTGCAGGTCAGCAATAAAGGAAAAGAACAGGACAAGAAGAAAAGTGTTACAGAGACAAACCAGAAATAATGTGAAACAATATAGAGATTTAAAGAGAAGAGCTAACGGGCTGTGCAAGAGAAAGAAAAGAGAGTGGACTAAGAAAAAATTTCAAGAACTTGAAGAGTTAAAGATCAGGAATTCAGGAAGGCTGTGAGGGACACACGTGTATTCAGGGGATTCTTTGATGACACTGATCATTATTTAATCTGCAGTGAAATTGGGATTGTGAGGCCGAAAGTGCAGGAGGTCAGGTCCATATGTAGGAGGATAAGAGTGGAGAAACTTCAGGATAAGGAAATCAGGCACAAGTACATAACAGCGATCTCAGAAAGGTACCAGTTAGTTGAATGTAGTCAATTACAGTCATTGGAAAAGGAATGGACAAGGTACAGGGACACAGTACTAGAAGTGGCTAAAGAATGTCTTGGAACGGTAGTGTGTAAAAGTAGGATGAAGCAAACAGCTTGGTGGAATGATACAGTCAAGGCAGCCTGTAAAAGGAAAAAGAAGGCGTATCAAAAATGGCTACATACCAGAACCCAGGTAGACAGAGAAAGTTATGTTGAAGAAAGAAACAAAGCCAAACAGATAATTGCAGCATCCAAGAAGAAATCGTGGGAAGACTTTGGAAACAGGTTGGAGACTGTGGGTCAAGCTGCTGGAAAACCATTCTGGAGTGTAATTAGCAGTCTTCGAAAGGGAGGTAAGAAGGAAATGACAAGTATTTTGGACAGGTCAGGAAAACTGCTGGTGAATCCTGTGGATGCCTTGGGCAGATGGAGGGAATATTTTGAAGAGTTGCTCAATGTAGGTGAAAATGCGATCAGTAATGTTTCAGATTTCGAGGTAGAATGGGATAGGAATGATGATGGAAATAGGATCACATTTGAGGAAGTGGAAAAAATGGTCAATAGATTGCAGTGCAATAAAGCGGCTGGGGTGGATGAAATTAAGTCGGAACTCATCAAATACAGTGGAATGTCAGGTCTTAAATGGCTACACAGGATAATTGAAATGGCCTGGGAGTCGGGACAGGTTCCATCAGACTGGACAAAAGCAGTAATCACACCAATCTTTAAACATGGAAACAGAAAAGATTGTAACAACTACAGAGGTATCTCTTTAATCAGTGTTGTGGGTAAAATCTTCTCAGGTATTGTTGAAAGGAAAGTGCGAGTATTAGTTGAGGACCAATTGGATGAAAATCAGTGTGGGTTTAGGCCTCTTAGAGGTTGTCAGGACCAGATCTTTAGCTTACAGCAAATAATGGAGAAGTGTTATGAGTGGAACAGGGAATTGTATCTATGCTTTATAGATCTAGAAAAGGCATATGACCGGGTTCCTAGGAGGAAGTTCTTGTCTGTTCTACAAGATTATGGAATAGGAGGCAAACTTTTGCAAGCAATTAAAGGTCTTTACATGGATAGTCAGGCAGCAGTTAGAGTTGACGGTAAATTGAGTTCATGGTTCAGAGTAGTTTCAGGGGTAAGACAAGGCTGCAACCTGTCTCCACTGTTGTTCATATTATTTATGGATCATATGTTGAAAACAATAGACTGGCTGGGTGAGTTTAAGATATGTGAACACAAAATAAGCAGTCTTGCATATGCGGATGACTTAGTTGTGATGGCAGATTCGATTGAAAGTTTGCAAAGTAATATTTCAGAGCTAGATCAGAAATGTAAGGACTATGGTATGAAGATTAGCATCTCCAAAACGAAAGTAATGTCAGTGGGAAAGAAATATAAACGGATTGAGTGCCAAATAGGAGGAACAAAGTTAGAACAGGTGGACGGTTTCAAGTACTTAGGATGCATAATCTCACAGGATGGCAACATAGTGAAAGAATGGAAGCGAGGTGTAGCAAAGCTAATGCAGTGAGCGCTCAGCTACGATCTACTCTCTTCTGCTAGAAGGAAGTCAGTACCAAGACTAAGTTATCTGTGCACCGTTCAATCTTTCGACCAACTTTGTTGTATGGGAGCGAAAGCTGGGTGGATTCAGGTTACCTTATCGACAAGGTTGAGGTTACGGATATGAAAGTAGCTAGGATGATTGCAGGTACTAGTAGATGGGAACAATGGCAGGAGGGTGTCCACAATGAGGAAATCAAAGAAAAACTGGGAATGAACTCTATAGGTGTAGCAGTCAGGGCGAACAGGCTTAGATGGTGGGGTCATGTTACACACATGGGAGAAGCAAGGTTACCCAAGAGACTCACGGATTCAGCAGTAGAGGGTAGGAGGAGTCGGGGCAGACCGAGGAGAAGGTACCTGGATTCGGTTAAGAATGATTTTGAAGTAATAGGTTTAACATCAGAAGAGGCACCAATGTTAGCACTGAATAGGGGATCATGGAGGAACTGTATAAGGGGGGCTATGCTCCAGACTGAACGCTGAAAGGCATAATCAGTCTTAAATGATGATGATGATGATGAGTTAAAGGAACTGAGTGAAATAAAGTTCTATCATGCTGGAGGCAAAATTAAGAGCAGATTACAGCCAAAAATAATGACATGCTTCAGTAAAGATAGGAAAATGATAAGGTAGGAAGAAAGATAGTGGGAAGAAAGCCAACATTACAAGAGGTCTCCCAGGCTGCACAAGATGAAAAACAATTAAGCCCCTGGGGAAGACAAAATAATCCCTGAATTAATACAAACTGGTAGAGAGAATGTAATAAAGGAACTGCACATATTAATATCAGATAATGGAAAACAGAAACTATGCCAGATAATTGGAAAACTGGAATAATAATCCCCATTTATAAGAAAGGAGAAAGAACAATATGTGAAAACTATAAGAGGTATAACACTCCTAATCACAGCTTATAAGATCTTCACAAGTACATTAAAGGAAAGGAAACACAAATGTGCAGAAGATATACTACGAGAGTATCAGTGAGCTTTCGACCAGACAGGGGAACAACTGATCCAATACTTGTGATAAGACCAATGATGGAAAGTTTCTATTAATACGATATAGATCTGCAGTTCCTATTCATCGACTTCACCCAAGCATTTCAGAGCATAAACCAGCAAGAACTACACAGAGTACTGACAGCATAAACTGGCAAGAAATATACAGAGTACTGGAAGAAGTTGGCACATGTGCTAAACTAATAAGACTAGTGAGAGTGACAATGACAGAGACAAGAGCAAAAGTAAAGGTCTTCAGCAGAACAAGTGAAAGCTCTGACTTTAACAAAGATATGAAGCAAGATCATAGTCTCTCCACTGTTCTATTCAATATAGCCATGCAAAGTGTAGTAAATAAAACCAAAAAAAGAGGGACCATATTTATGAAAAAAAATTGGCTTCATAGTAAATGAAAACAAAATATATGACAATGTCACAATCTGAGGCCAGAAAAACCAAAATATTAATGGGGAATGCTTCAATGGAGTGTCCTCTTTTAACAACTTGTGAGCCCTAATAACAAATAATAACCGTATTGGAATAGCTATAAGGGAAAGAATACAAGGAAGAAACAGAGCCTACTTTGCAAATATGCAACTTTTCATAAATAATCTTGTTGCAAGAAAAAACGTAGCTACTGCCATATAACTCCCTAGTCCACCCAGTTATCACAAATGGCTCAAAGGTATAGACATTGACAGAACATGGCAAAAATGCACTAAGAAGCTTTGAACGGAAAATACTACAAAAAATCTATGGTCCAATAAGGCATGAAGAAGGCTGGAGAAGACACTACAATGTCAAATTACAAGTAATACAAGGTAGGAACCTAGCAATTTTTGTGAAATTTAGCAAATACAATGGCTAGGACATGTGAACAGAATGGCAGAGGGTAAAATTCTAAAGAAAATTGTGAAAAGGTATGATCCATTCAGCTAGGTGAAAAGGGAGGCCTAGAAGATGGACTGACGGTAACAGTAGATGTCACCAGTGTGTGTGTGTGTGTGTGTGTGTGTGTGTGTGTGTGTGTACATATGGCAGGGGGTACCTTGTGCCACTACTAGCCATTTCCTTTCCATTCCCACTCGCAAATAAGAGTGAGGGAAAAATGACACACTATATGTCTCCATATGAACTCTACATTTCTCATACCTTATCTTCATAATCCTTATGCGAAATGCATGTTGGTGGCAGTAAAATCGTTCTGCATTCAGCTTCAAATGCCAATTCACTAAACTTTCTCAATATTGTTCATCAAAAAGAATGTCACATTTCCCCCCATGAGTTCCCATTTAAGTTCTTGAAACATTTCTGCAACACTTGCGTGTTGTTCGATCCTACCAACAACAAACCTACCAGCTCAGTTTTGAATTGCAGATCCCAAATACTTGACCAGTACTCAAGAATAGGTCACTTCAGCATCCTGTATGCAGTCTCCTTTACATATTAACCACACTTTCACAAAATTCTCCCAATAAAGCGAAGCTGACCATTCGTGTTTTCTACCACAATACTCACATGCTTATTCCATTTCACATCACTTTGCAGTGTAAGCCCAAACATTTAAAAGACATGACTCTGTCACGAAGGACAGTACTAATGCTGTATCCAAACATTATGGGTTTGTTTTTCCTACTCATCCGAATTAACTTACATTTTTCTACATTTGCAGCAAGCTACCATTCATCATAAAAACTAGAAATTTTATCTAAAATATCCTGTATCTTCCTACAATCACTTGACTTCTACACCTTATCGCACACCACTGCATCATCAGCAGACAACCACAAATTGCTGTCACCCTGTCTACCAGATCATTTCTACATCTACATCTATACTCTGCAAACCAAGGTTAGGATCAGGGCGGAGGGTACATCCCAAGGTACCAGTTATTAGGATTTCTTCCTGTTCCATTCACATATGGAGCGCAGGAAGCATGACCAGTTGAAAGCCTCTTTGCATGCAGCAGTTATTCTAATCTTATCCTCACAATCCCTATATGAGCAATACATAGGGGATTGTAGTATATTCCTAGAGTCATAATTTACAGCTGATTCTTGAAGCTTTGTTAATAAGACTTTCTCCAGATAGTTTATATCTATCTTCAAGAGTCTGCCAGTTCAATTCCTTCAGTATCTCTGAGTCACTCTCCCATGAATTGAAGAAACCTCTTACTATTCACACTGCCCTCCTCTGTACACATTCGATATCCCCCGTTAGTCCTATTTGGTGCACACTTGGGCAATATTCTAGAGTCAGTTGCACGAGTGATTTTTTTCCCTTTGGAAACTGATTAAGCAATCTCTTTTGGAGATTGATTGCACTTCCCCAGTATTCCTACCAATAAACCGAAGTCCACCACCTGCTTTACCCATGACTGAACATGTGTGACCATTCCATTTCATACCTCTACAAAATATTACACCCAGGTACTTGCATGAGTTGGCTGATCCCAACAGTGACTCACTGATATCACAGTTATGGGGTGATACATTTTTTCATTTTGTGAAGTGCCAAATTTTACATTTCTGCACCCTGTTGAAATCTTACCAGGATCTGACTGAATATTCATGCAGCTTCTTTCCGATAGTACTTCATTACAGATAACTTAATCACCTGCAAAAAGCCTGATTTTACGATTAATACTATCTGCACGGTCATTAATATACAACATGAACAGAAAGGGTCCCAACACACTTCCCTGGGGCACACCCAAAGTTACTACTACATCTAACAATGACTTCATCCAAGATAACATCCTCCCTGCCAAAAGCTCCTCAACCCAGTCATAAATTTCACTTGATAACCCATATGATTATATCTTTGACAATAAATGTAGGTGTAGTACTGAGTCAAATGCTTTTTGGAAATCAAGGAATACTACATCTACTTGATTGCCTCGATCCAACACTTTCAGTATGCCATGTGAGAAAAGTGTGAGCTGGGTTTCACATGACTGATGTTTTCGAAACCCATGCTGGTTGACACACAGGTGGTCATTTTTTTCTAGATACCTCATTGTGTTTGAGCTCATAATATATTCTAAGGTTCTGCAACAAATTGATGTCAAGGATCTTGGATGGCAGTTTCCTCGATCACTTTTATTACCCTTCTTGCAGACGACCATGACCTATGCATTTTTCCAAGAACTGGGACATGGTTTTTTGTTCGAGGGATCTACGATAGATTATAGTTAGAAGAGGGGATAACTCAGCCGCAAATTCAGTACAGAATCTGACAGGGATTCCATCAGGGGCTGGAGCTTTGTTCAATTTAAATAATTTCAGCTATTTCTCAACATCACTGACACTATTACTTATTTCATTCATTATCTCAGTAGTACGAGAATGAAATTGAGGCAATTCTTCTGGGTTTTCCTTTGTAAAGGAACATTCGAAAACAGGAATATTTAAAAATTGAGTTCAGCTTTTGCTTTGCTACGCTAAATTTCAGTTCCTGTCTCATTCGCTAGAGACTGGACACTAACTTTGGTGCCACCAACAGCCTTTACATATGACCAGAATTCCTTTGGATTCTGTGAAAGATCACTTGGCAATATTCTGTCACTGAAGGTATCATGCATTGCACTCTTGACAGCCAAATATGTTTCACTCAGTATCCCTCAATCTACAGCCCTAACCTTTGTTTTACACCAATTATGCAGTAACCTTTGTTTCCTTGGACGTTTCTTTACAGTGACACATGGAAATTCCCTCTTATTATGAACTGTTCTACAAGGTACATATCTATCCAGTGCATGATCACCTGTTCTTTTAAACTTGAGCCAGAGTTTCTAATTGAGATGTGACATTCCTGATTTTTTATCTAATTTACTGAACATACGTTTGCGTACATAGAAAATAACAATGGTCCTATCACACTTTGCTGACGATATCCTTGTTTTGGATGGACATTCGCTGTCAACGACATCATACTGGGGTCTATTACTTAAAGAAGTCTTTGAGCCACTCATGCACCTGGGAACCTACACCATATGCTTGTACCTTCATTTGCAATCTGCAGTGGGGCACCATGTCAAATGCTTTCTGGAAATCTAGAAACATGGAATTTGCCTGTTACCATCCATTCATAGTCTGCATAATAACATGCAAGAAAAGGCCAAACTGAGTTTCACAGAAGTGATGCCTTCCAAAACACAGAAGTCATGCTTTCTAAAACCACGGTGATCAATGGACATAAGTTTCTTAGTCTCAAGAAAATTTATTATATTCGAATTGAGAATATGTTCAAGGGTTATGATGGAAATTGATGTTAGGGATGTTGGTCTGTAATTTTGTGGGCATGTTCTTGTACACTTCTTATGTGCGGGTGTTATCTGTGCTTTTTCCAACTTGCATCCTTTCCGTTGGGCAAGGAATTCACGATAAATGCAAGCTAAGCAAGGGGCCAATGCCATAGAGTACTCTTTGTAAAATCGATTGGATTCCATTCAGACCTGGTAGTTTTCTTTTTACTTTTTCTTTTTTCAGTTCTCTCTCTACACGAGGGTTGCTTATTACTAAGTTGTCCAAATGGAGTCTATCTGATGGTCAAACGATGGTATGTTTGTACGATTCTCCTGCGTGAACGGTTTCTTAAACACAAAATTTAAAACTTCGGCTTTTATTTGGCTTTCTTCAATTGCCACACCAGACTGGTCAACAAGTAAATGGATTGAGGCCTTAGATGCAATTAGGGATTTTATGTAGCACCAAAGTTTTCTCAGATTGTCAGCCAAATCTTATGTTATGGTGTGACAGTGATAGCTGTTGTACGCTTCATGCACAGCCTTTTCACAAATGCATGAACCTCTATTAACCATTTATCATCATTTGTGCATTCTCTATTGAACCAAGAGTGTAACAGCCTTTGCTTCCTTAGCATTTCCCAAGATTCGTTGTTAAACTATAGCGGGCCTTTTCTGTTCTTAATCCACTTGCAAGGCACATAGTTTTCCAGTTCACCATTTACAGTCTATTTAAACTTTGCCCATAATTTCTCTACATCCATCTTATTGGAACTGAGTGATGTCCATTCACTGTCTAAGTGAGATGATAGTAATTGTTTATTCGCTCTTTCTAGCAGGAACAGTCTCGCATCCTTCTTGACTGATTTATTAACTTTCATAGGCACAGTTGCTATAATGACATCATGATCACTAATCCCCATCTCTATACTGATGCTGCTGTAAGGTCCGGCCTGTTTTTAGGCACAAAGTTTGAAGTATTTACATTGCATGTGGACTGCTGAACTAGTTGCTCAAGACAGTTTTCAGAAAATGTATTCAAAAGTAATTTGCAAGAGTTTCTGTCTGTATCCCCCACAATCAATCCATACACATCCCACTCTATACTTTGTAGGTTAAAGTCACCTCCAACTAGTACGACATGATCTGGGTATTTACACATTACTGATTGTAGACCTTATTTGCATAACTCACAAACTGTCACAGCAGAATTGGGTAGCCAGTAAAAACATCCAAAAATTAACTTGGTTGCACCTAGACTTTTTATACACGACCTGATAACCTCACTGTCATACTCAGCTTCAACCTCAATAAAGAGAATATTTCTGTCAACTGAAAAAAACACTCGCCCCTTCCTATGGTACCTAGTTTGTCTTTCTGATATATATATATTCCATGACTCAATGTACCACCTCCATATATATAAAAACATGCACATATTTGAGTCCAACATTGTGTAAAAATTTCAATGCAACTGGTGAAGAACTTTCAATGAGTTAAGATTTTGAACTAACAGACATTTACATCTATATAAATAAATACCTACTAGCACGCCATATATAATATAACTGTAATAGTCGTAAGAGAAATATATATAAAAATCTAAATGTTCATCTGATCAATATCCTACTTGTCTGTAAGTTCTTTATCCATTGCTTCGAAATTTTGACACAATGTTGTATTTGAATACATATGTTTATTTTTAATATATGTAATATATAAATAAATATGCAGTGTGAAGGGGAAACATTGTTACCAAAAATCTCAATAAGTACTTTACTGATTTATGTCACATTTTTACACAATAACCTAACAAACATTAGGATGGACAGAGGCTACACATTTTTCATATATCAATACATACGTACATTACAAAGAGGAAAGTTTTGATATCAAAATTCTGAAAAAGTACTAGACTGCTTTACTTCCAAATTTTACATGGTACTGTAATAAAAGTTTGGACACGTACAGTGGTAGCAAAAAGGAAAGTTGTATTTATGGCCTCTTCAATTATGATTAAAATACTACTGCAGACTCTGAATGTTCAACAACAATAAAAAGGGCTCGAGGCCACTGAGAGAGAGGACGAGAAGACAAACGGAGTCGTGGGAGAAAATGGACATAGAAATTGGAAAGGAGAATATGGACCGAGAGAGGGGGGCAGAAAGAGGGAGGGGGAGGAGGTGATGGACAGAGAGAAGGGGAAGGAGGTAGAGGTGGACAAAGAGAGGGAAAAGGAGGAGGAGATGTACAAAAACAGGGGGGGGGGGGGGGGGGTGGGGTGGGGGGGCAGGGAGGAGATGGACAGAGGCAGGGGGAGCCCAGCAATGCATGGCCAGGAACAGCTAGTAATACATAAATACACCTGAGTAGTCGCACAGGATGAGTAGTAGATTTTTGTTCCCCTAATACACATAAACATATATAAATTAATCTAGAAGTAAATCCCACAATTATCAATATGCATAAACTAACTATAATTTGTTATTAGGTAACTTTACAGAAGTACCCTGCAGTCACTGCTTCTGCTTGTTAATTTTTAACACGATATGTTCCACATACATGAAGGCTGGACTGACAAAAAAAGATGAGAGAATGAATAATAATTAAGTAACAAATTAAAAAAATAAAATGCATCATCCACACTGTGAGCACAAAGTTCATACTTGTAAAACATGTAATTCACCGTGACATCAGTACCAAACCAGTGTGATATGCAACCTAATGACCACGAAGCCACCATTACTTTGAGCTACTTGAAAGCCAGTTCATAGTATTATATATGTCGACTGATTAGAGGTGGTTCAGTGACATTGTGGCCGCCTCCAAACAACAGTATGTGTATATTGGTACAGCCACCACTTATACACTAATATAATGCAATGAAGCAAGCACTGATTAGTCGATCACCCCAATATGAGGCTAAACAACTAGTAAAACTATTTCCGAGAGAACAACTCCTGAGATAGCATATTCACTCAATCAATCCGACAACTCTGCATATTACCTGAATCCAAGGTAAATTATAATATTTTGCACAATATGCAGCCTTGAGCTTCTCAGGGGATGCACCGAAGATCTAAGCAATGTGAATTGTTGATTGGGTTGAATTAGCACAAACGGCAAAGAGAATATTGAAGGTATTCACACTATGGCTAATGCAGAAGAAACAAATAAAGTGATAAACCTACAGACATACTACAGGCCCAAGTATCAGCATTTACAAAACAGGATGCAGACTTGAAAATGAGACACAGTCATACAACTCAAATCTGTCATTCTATAACCAGAGAGCAGAGGTCATCCAGTACAAAACCGGTACATAGAAATTGTAAAAAATTCAGTGCAAACCATTCTATGAAATGGAAATTCCTAACAGGAGTGACTAGTGGTTGTGACTTATTCCGAGCAATACACACACACTGAATGTTTGTCATAGCCCAGTTTGCCTACAAAAAAGCAGGCAATGCATAGATACAGGCTACAAACAGACCAGCTATCATGACATGTATATGTTAATATACCTTGAAATCTGTGACTACGGTGAAATTTTGTGTGGCATTTTATCACGGCAAAAATTTAATATTCAATAATGGGAGCACATTAGTATAACTGCTGGCAACACACTACATGTCACACTACCATATCAACTCCATGAGGTCACCTGCACAGAACAGGATATCATATAATTACATCACTACTGTCACATATGTGGGACTACGACAGGTAACCCTGAGACAGAGCAAGGGATGTGTCTACAATCAAAAAGCAGTTTGGCCTCACCACAACATATGACAGCTAAAAAGACCACCTTGCGTCATTCATGTAGAGACTGACAAATGAATACAGAAACAGTACCAGCTTGTTATGTAGTCCCCTAAAAGAAGATTTTGCAGCAAATGTGTATGACACAATGATACACTTCCTGCATGATCTGGCAAAGCTTATTATCAATTCCCAGTCGTGCCCAAAGATACTGCTGTGATTTGTACAGTTTTCAGGTTGTACAAATTTATAATTACGGCATTCAACCACGTAACATGGTGAAGACTTTTCAAAGGTTTGTAGGCAAAGTAACTTGCTATTTACATTCTGTTATTTCTATATTGTCAAATTACTGATAATGTAGAAGACAGAAGAGGAAATTCTCATTCATTTACAATAATTGTTACGGTAACTACTGCGTGAGAATACAGATTGTTAGTTAATTCTTCCAAATGCATTTTGGAACTAATAAAGCGAACGAATAAAAACATTTAAAAAAATTTGCATTATATCGTAGTAAGAGAATTCTGCTGATTTTTGGGTTCAGTTTTTATTGGCATTTTGTGTGAAATTACCTTTTTACAACATAGCTCCATGATTTCTCAAAGTGCATCAAGACCAGAAGATGCCCAAAAGTGAATTTAAGACAGCAATGACAGCCTTTAATGAAGTAAGGCAGCTGATGATGGATATGTGCTCTGGGCACACACACACGTTTGCTGTTACCTCTCACTTTAATAGTGGTTGCATCTGCAGCCACTGAGGAAGCAATGTTGTAATACTGCACATACCATCAATGGAAATAACCAGCTTTCTTTACACAGAAATTATCTTCAGAACAGAAAAGACTGTCCTCATTCAATCATGAATTTTACACCGCTTATGCAGACATCAAGAAGTTTAAATACACGGTGATCAAAAAGTCAGTATAAATTTGATAACGTAATAATGTAGGTAGAGAGGTAAAAATTGACACACATGCTTGGAATAACATGAGGTTTTATTAGGGGGGGGGATTCACAAAATGTCCGACAGGTGGCGCTGGACAGCAAAACGTCAGTGACTGCTACCATGACGGGTGAGAGGTACGCCGATATGTTACAAAATCACATCATCCCCAGCCTGGCTGATAAACACCTGCCGGAATGTACGACGTTTATGCAGGATGGCGCTCCATCCCATATTGCTAGACGCGTGAAAGATCTCTTGCGCGCGTTGTTTGGTGATGATCGTGTGCTCAGCCACCACTTTCGTCATGCTTGGCCTCCCAAGTCCCCAGACCTCAGTCCGTGTGATTATTGGCTTTGGGGTTTTCTGAAGTCGCAAGTGTATCGTGATCGACCGACATCTCTAGGGATGCTGAAAGACAACATCCGACGCCAATGTGTCACCATAACTCCGGACATGCTTTACAGTGCTGTTCACAACATTATTCCTCGACTACAGCTATTGTTGAGGAATGATGGTGGACATATCGAGCATTTCCTGCAAAGAACATCATCTTTGCTTTGTCATACTTTGTTATGCTAATTATTGCTATACTGATCAGACGAAACGCCATCTGTCGGACATTTTTTGAAATTTTGTATTTTTTTGGTTCTAATAAAACCCCATGTCATTCCAAGCATGTGTGTCAATTTGTACCTCTCTATCTACATTATTCCGTGATTTATTCAGTTTTCAAATTTATACTGACTTTTTGATCACCCAGTACATCTCACAAGATCATTTTATGCTGCTTACAGACTACTCACATTTGCTATCCGGCAAGTTTCGCTGTGCTGCTGATACCTCTATTTCCTAGCATAGTCCAAGGCAAATATTTCAGATGTCAATTAGAACAAATGAGCCCACAGGATACTTTGTCACATTTATAACTCATCGTGGGACAGCTGAATAATGACACACTCCTGCACTTGAGGGACAATGAGAACAAGATGCGGTCATTTCTTAAGAAATCTCCTTACCAACAGCTGTGTCAATGTGCTATACCTGACACTAAGGTAATATCATATTGTGATATGTCTACATAACAGGATGGCCATACATAAACAGTAGTGTTTCATCGGGGTGGCACTGCATCATTTCAAAATCTTTCTCTGTCAGGGATGAGAACAACACGCTGCATTTACCTACCCAAGCACAGAAACTGGACTAAAAACAGGCTGAACACCAATGCCAGAACTGACAGTACAGCAAACTCACACATTGTATTACCACACCCTGATGTTACTTTGAACCATCCAACTTGCATCTAACCACAAGTACACACATACAGCAGGCTTGTTGTTATTATGAGAAAGAAATATTTTACAGCTTAACTGTAATAGATTGATATTCATGTTGGCCAATAATTTTTCCAATGTTGGAGGCTATGGTAAACACCACGCTAGATGCTTTTATACAAGACAGGTAGCAACCTTCTGAATACCACTGCAGGTAACAGACAAAGACAGTTCAAATAATGTTCATTTAAGGCTCACAGTTGCTCTGGTAATGAAACACATTTAGACAGTCACCTACCACATACCTGCGAAAAGTACTGTAGGGTGAAAACACCACAAGCAAAAAAAATTTCCTACGATTCAAACTAGCAATAAAAATTTTGTACATCACTACACACTACACAAACTGATGTGCAACCCTGTAAAATAAGCTGTAGGGACATTAGTGTACAGGAATGAGCCATACACTACTGATGTTCCTAATCTGAACTGACTTTTATTTAATCTTGAAATTAATACTCATCCTAACAGGAGCACAACATCAAAGTTCTAGATGTTGTGATGAGTGTGCGTCATTGCAAAATGATACTGTAACTAAAGCTATAATATTGTGACATACTGGCAGTACTTTAGCCAGTTTTCTGGACAGATGTGAAATGTATCAACAGGTCACATTGGAACTTGCACAAATGATCTACCTTCCCTAAGAATATATGACCAACATTGCTAAGAGGTCTTAAGTGCAATTCCACTTCTTCTCTTTACAGTTTTTATTTTAAAATTTTATTAGAGCAACATGTTCCATGCATCCAACATCCTCAATTTTCTTCTTCGTGTTTATCAGTTGCCACTACCCTGCATATATATGGATTCACTCTTTTTGTCAACAAGCCAATTAACCACTTTTTAGATGTGGCAACAATTAATGGTGAGACTGACGAAAGAAATGATTGTGTAGTAAAGAATGGACAGTTCTATATGAACTCCATTCCGACCCCTCCACCTTCATCTTCTGAACTATTTGTACATAATACAACTGTTTTATAGTTTATTTTATAGCTAATGTAAATAAATTTACACGGCATATTTGTGATGTGGATGCCTGTGAAAGTAGCAAGATTTTATTTTATTTGGCATGTATTCCATTCATCACTAGCAGCTTTATTGTTACAAACTGGGATACAGTCCCTTTAAATTCACCATTTCAAACTTTGTCTTCTACCAAGCATCTATTCCATTAAAGTGAAAATTCCATTAACTGCGTCTAAAGACATGTTTATGCCAGTGGTGTTCATAATCACATTATCTGGGTCCAATAACACATTTCCACCTAAGTGCAGCCATGCACTACTACTCTTATTTGTAAGAGGTATTTGAAAATCACAGTAAATGTAAATGAGGTACACAGCACTCTGGTCAGATGTTGAGTCCTCCCATGTATTACCCCAATCACCGATGCTAAATCCTCCCATGTATTAACCCCAGCATTTATCGCTGAGTAATTCATTTGGAGCATTTCAAAATCACGAAAGCAAATTGTCTGAATCAAAAACTCTCACAATGAGTACTAGGTCAAGGAGTGAAGAGTGAAAATATAACAGAACAATACAGTTATCCTGGACAAGTAGTGACATAAAATTGGTGGGAAACTACTGTTTGCCTAAAAATATTTTTAACAACATCTGAAATTCCTGAATGGGATTATATGCAACACAATGAAAAGTCAACAACTCACCTACAGCTGACATGTTTGGCACAAAGAAACAGAAAACAGTACTTACAATTTTCAGTTCTTGTTCTTTCTCTAGTAGCAGTGCACATATTCACTTACAAACAATCACACAGAAACCCAAACGCGTACACTCACAGATGTGACTGACTGTTGATTATTGATTAATGAGAGCAGTTGCTTGGGCATAGGTAGGGAGGAGATAGGAAAGAATGCACGACAAAAGGAGGGAAAAGTGGACTAGTGTGAGGCAGGTCTTTCAACAGAAGACTCAGCCACTGCACAAGAATGATGTAGTTCAGTGGGTGGAGCATATAAGAGGCAGAAGGAGAGGGAGTGGGTTAAGGGAGGGGAGGCATGGAGAGGAATGTGGAGATGATGAGGGAGACAGGGAGGGTAGAGAGAATGCGTGGTTGGTTGATTTGGGGGAAGGGACAAAACAATGAGGTCATCGGTCCCATCGGATTTGGAAAGGATGGAGAAGGAAGTCAGCCGTGCCCTACCAAAGGAACCATCCCGGCATTTGCCTGAAGTGATTTGGGGAAATCACTGAAAACCTAAACCAGGATGGCCAGACATAGGTTTGAACCATCATCCTCCTGAATGTGACCCCAGTGCGCTAACCACTGTGCCACCTTGCTCAGTGGAAGAGAGAATAAGAAAGGGATGAGAGGAGCAGGAGAGAGAGAGGGGGAGAAAGAGAAGGGGCAGAGGGGGAGGGAAGGAGAATGCCTGCATTGGTGGAGAGGGGGAGGAAGAGTGGTAGGAGAAGGCAGTACACGATATAGGCAGGGAAGCAGTGGTATGGACAGAAGACAGAAGGGAAAAGGTAAGGTAAGGCAGTAGGAAACAAATTAGTGGAGACCGAGGGCAGGAGGATTGAAACAGTATGCTAGAAACACAATCCCCACCGCTAGAAACACAATCCCCTCCTGCATAGTTCAAAGGAACTAGTGCTAGAAGAGAGTACCCAAATGGCTTGTGTATGAAGCAGCTGTTGAAGTTAATTGTGTTGTGGTGTGCAGCACGTTCAACAACTGGATGATCAAGTTTACGGTTTCCCACAGTTTGGCGGTGGCCATTCATGTGAATAAAACAGTTGGTTATGTGTCATGCCTACATAGAAAGTAATAGCAGCTTAGCTGTCACATAGGGTGTTCCAGTGGGTATGGCGAATATTCAGGGATACTAAGGGGACTATAATCTGAAACAAAAAATTTCATATGGATATGTACCCTATTCCAATTGATTTCCGAGACATAACACATCTAATATACAATGTTATTTGTTTTCAGCATTATTCAACACACTGTCAGGTTTACACAAGTACAACAGCCACTGAACATTACAACATGCGTTTCACAAAGTATCTATTGAAAAACACAATTTTTAACATATTCACCCTAAGCGTTATCGTACATGTCACATTATGGCTTTTGTACAATTCACAATAAATGTTAAAATATCACACCATCAGCATGTATGTGCATTCTCGAGAGGTGATGTTGCATTCCTTAACTGAGTGACACGGCACATTTCCTACTGAGAGCAGCAGTGTCTATGAGGCAACCAAGCAGTTCAACCCGCATACTCACTTTTCACTTGTACATCTCAGACTTTATCAAACCCCATGAATGAAATTCTAATGGTGTAAGTTTTGGCAACCTTGGTGGCCAGTTAATTCTACGGTTACAACCAATACGCAGATTAGGGTGAGTGCGGTTGAGATATTACCTCACAAGTCTGTTAAAAAATGGAGGCGACCAACATGCTGGAAGCATACTGCAGTTCACATAGCCAAAGGAACAACCTCAATGAGTTCAACAGACGAATTTTCCACAACTGTGCAAGTAATTCTGTATCATAATTTGCTCTTCTAAAATGACTGGACTAATCAACATGTTACCAACCACATCACATCAAATACTGATCAAAAAACAAACTTGGAGAATGGTTTCCACAATGGCGTGTGTATTTTCCTGTGACCTTCAATGATTATTAT
Source organism: Schistocerca serialis cubense (assembly GCF_023864345.2). Taxonomy (NCBI): domain Eukaryota; kingdom Metazoa; phylum Arthropoda; class Insecta; order Orthoptera; family Acrididae; genus Schistocerca; species Schistocerca serialis. Next base: position 722,670,506 of record NC_064643.1, read on the forward strand.
GTGTGTTGTTGATTCAATTACGTGTAAACATGGCTTCGTCAGTGAACAGTATTAACTGAAGCAAGTGATAAAATTCAAGCTATGTGGCACTGTTTATAATGAGAAGATTGTGGACTTGCTGTATGTGAAATGGGTACACGTTTTCCGCATGTAATGTGTTTCACCAAACATATGTTTGTGAGATACTGACACGACCACAAAGTTGCCATGTGCTGGTCGTATGATTATGCTGCAATACTTCAACACTGTGTTGCTGTTCCAGCACAGGTTGTTTAACTACACAGTCAAAAGAAACACGGGAATTGGGAAGTATACATGTTTCACACAACGTGCTGAAAACTCTGATAAACACTCCACAATCAAAAATTCAATGTATCGAAAAGCACGGACGGTATTGTTCAGCAGCACTGACTGACTGTTCTATTGCTTCTTCGTAGAATATTTTATATATTATGAATGAACACACACAATGGTGGTGTAAGATTTTTTACAATATTTATTATTTTTTTCACAAACTGGTTTTTGGCTGTTAACCCATCATCGGGTACGAAGATAAGTATATAGTGCAGTGAAATTTGTTGCAATAAAGATTTTAAATTAGAGCATGTACAAAGTATCTAGATGAGAAATGTTAATGTTAAAAACTAGACTGATTTTTCCATTGTAAATACAATGTGAGATTATTTTGCTAACATAAAATATGAGAAACATTAACAAACTACATAACATTGCAACAGTTGTTCATACATGAAAATGAATTGAGCAATAAACTTTGTGACATGTTCAAAAGTTGTGGCTGAACAAAATAATGTCTCTAATAGGTCCAAAATTACAAACAGATAACATATACTAGTGAGGTTAAGCAGGTAAGTGAAGCAGCTGTGATTATACACAGCTTTTTTAATGCAACAGGAAATATTATAGTAGCTGAAATAAAGGACAGTGGGGCATATGAGTAAGAGGAGTAATTTACAACATGGCCTGGATGGGATTATGAGTGGTATCTGCAGTTAGAAATGGCGAGTAAGGGAACTGTGTCTGGTCATTCAGTACTAAGCTTGGACTGATCGACATATATTTATTACTTGCCATTATTTCAAGACAGTTCATTTTCCTTCCTTTATGGATGTTATGTAATACTTCATATTTCACTAAGAATAACTATGATCTCCTTTGACAGGTGGTCAGCAAAAGGAATGTCTTCTTTTCTAAGTTTCCGACTTCTGTGGTGTTCCTTCAAGCGGTTGCATATTGCCATGCCAGAGTGACCTATATAGAATTTTCAACAATTACAAGTAATTTTATATACCGTCAAACGGGGTGATTTCGGACGGTTTTGTCGTTATTTTGATTGTAACTTTCGTTTATATTGTTAGATTAAATTGATTGTTATGGAAGTGGTAGGGTATATGTGTAACGAATAAAATATCCCAGGACCAGAAAGTGTATGTGTAGGTATATTTATCTGATGCAGTTAAATAAAGTGTCCGAAGTCACCCCATGGATTGGGGTGACTTCAGACACACGCGTTTTTTAAATCTCTGTCCGAAGTTACAGTATATAGAGGGCGAATTCGGACAGTTACTGCTTTTTTAATTCTACATGTTTCTTATTTGATTTTGGTGACATTTTCCACATTTTAAGGGAGCCCTTTGTTACGAATAAGTGATATGGAATGATATAATGAATTTTATATATTACAGATAAGTTTTTATTTTGCAAGAATTTAAATAAACAGTAGGCATCAGAGTCAAATATTATGCTTTTATAGAGTTTAATAACACTTTTAATTTTGTTCACTTCTGCAAGAGCTCATTTAATATTTTCGCTTAAGCGAATGGAAAGATCTTCTCACTGTAGTTTGAGGAATAAATGCACCCATTCTTCTCCTGCAAGATATTACGAAATTTCTTCTTTTTTCGGCTAGGTTTATCAAGGTAGCCTTTAACTAAATATCTAATATCCAATTTAGTGAAGGGAAATCCCCAATGTGCAGCCCTCAAGATACCTTGCTTCAACATTTCTTCTTCTTCTTCTTCTTCTTCTTCATTTAGCAATGGCTGTCCTCCCATTTTTTTTCGGATGTGCTTCCTGCATTTTATTTTGTAGGGTTGATTTAGGTATACCATACAAATCATATGCTTTTCTGTACGATAATTTACCTATCTGAATATCACGAACAGCTTTATCTAAAAGTTCCGGGTAAAAATTACACCGTTCTGTAGCACCTCTCCTGCTCTTACACGTTCTTGGCATTGTCCGAAATCACCCCACACAGGACACAGTTTTACAAAAACCGTCATTATTTTATAACCTTGCATGAGAAACTCGAACAACTTGTACAGAAATTGTCTCAATGCTGTTAGCTACTGAGCGCGTCAACAATTACGGTTACAATAACTTCCCGCTCAGCGCAACGATAGAACGTTTCTACTTTACGATAATGCATGGATTTTTAACACTGAGGCTGTTCGTCAATTATTCACCTAGGGAAACAATTGATGCAAAATAAAAGTTGTGGAAAGTGATAAATGCAATCTTGTGCTTAAAATAACTGGCGCACGGACATTAAAATAAGTAACTCTTTGTTTCTATGCAGTAGCATAGAGCAAATAAGCCATTGTGTCCGATTCGCCCCGGTGTCCAAAATCACCCCGTTTGACAGTACCCCACTCATTTCCAAAGTTGGAGTGCTGTCTTTACCATTGGGCAAAAAATGTCCAACAGTGTTGTGCACATAAAATTATGTTTTTACATTCCTAGATTTAAGATTTCTGGTTACATCCAGTGTGACTTTTCCTAAATATGGAATTGTGCACCATTTATTGTGTTCTTGGGGTGGTGGGTCGAGAACACGGTAGAAGAAGAGAGTACACCCATTGTTTCTGCTTTTTGTGCATTATGGAGTCCACCAAGGTAGGAGTACAGCCATTGTTTGATTCTTTTTTTTTATTATTATTACTACATTTAGAATCATTTGGAAACTGTCTTAACTCATGGGGATGGATATTGGGTGATGTATCATGAATGAATGGCAGCATGTTTATGGGTTACTGAGTATTGAGAATAGGCAGGTATTACAATGCCTGTGGTGGTAGATTTTGTATAAATCTCGAAAGTATGAGTTACTGATGTCTTTGATTAGAACTAAATAATTTATGCAGTTACCCCCACACTCCATTGTGAATTTTATACTGTTGTGTTTGGAATTTAATTACTTGGAGATTTTCTGAAGTTGTGTGGTAGTACCTTTCCATAAGCACAACACATTATCAACACACTTAAAGCAGTGTCAACCTTGGAAGAGAGTGGATTAATTTCCAAAAACTGTTTTTCAAAATTGTCCATGAAGATTTCAGCAAGGACTGGACTGTGGGGGATCCCAAAGCTAGACCAACCAGCTGTTTGTACATCCTGCTACTGAAAACAGAAATAATTTTATGTTAGGCAAGTTTGTGTAACTGGCCTCATGTTATCTGTTGACAACTCGGTTAACTCCTGGGGCTGATTTATCTAGTAAGTCTGTGAGAATGTTTAGGCACTCCTGAAGAGATATATTAGTGAATAAATTGCTAACATCAAATGAAAATAGCTCGGCACGTCTTTTAACTTGTCCACAATGTCAAATGAATTAAGAATACATTGACTAAGTTTAAATTTGGTTGTGGCATTGATCAGTTTATTTAATTCTCTGGCTAATTTCTAACATGGAGCTGAGAATGAAGACACCACAGGACATATTATCTTTATGGAGTTTATGGAGGTCATAAAATCTAGGAGGTGAAGGATTCATGTTGGTGGGAAAGTAGGCATCAGAGTCAAATATTATGCTTTTATAGAGTTTAATAACACTTTTAATTTTATCACTATAGGATTGCGTGGGGTCTTTCTGTATCTGTTGGAAGCTGGTAGAGTTTAGAATATCTTTCACTGTGTTAACATAGTCATTAAGTCAACAGCATTTTCTTTGATTAGAGAGCTACAAAATTATTGACAATCATGTTCTTCCTGATATTGTTTAATACTTGTTCTTTAGCTGGTGAAGCACTAGAAACGAGATTAGATATTTCCAGTTCGTGGGCTACAAGATATTCAGTGCAGGTGTCATCACCTAATGATGATTTTTACTATCTTCAGGACTTAAGGTTAACTACACAAACTTGCGTAACACCAAATTATTTCTATTTTAATGGCAAGATATACAAATAGTTGGATGGTCTAGCTATGGAATTCCTCCCTCAGTCCAGTCCTGCCTGAAATCTACAACTTCAAAAATTACTCAAGCAATTAAATTTTAAACATAACAGTATAAAATTCCGAATAGAGTTGGGGATGACTGCAAAAATTATTTAGATCTAACTATGGACATCAGTAACAATATCCACACTTTCAAGATTTACAGGAAACCTACCACCACAGATATTGTAATACCCACCAATTCTTAACACCCAGTGACCCATAAACATCCTACCTTTCAGTTAACCAAAAATCTCCTAACATCCATACCCACAAGTGAAGACAGTTTCCAAATGGAATTAAAAGCAATCAAAGAAATAGCAACAAACAGCTTCTACCCTCCCACCTTGGTGGACTCCCACAACATACAAAAAGCAGAAACAACTGGTGTACTCCCTTCTTTGCCCTGTTCTCAACCTATCACCTCAAGAACGCAATAAATAGTGCACAATTCCATAACTAGGAAAAGTTTCACAGGATGTAGTCAGAAAGCTTAAACTCAGGAACATGAAAACATCATTTTATGTGCACAGTACTGTTGGACACTTTTTGACCAATGGTAAAGACAGCACTCCAGCTCTGGAAAAGTATGGTATGTGTAAAATTACTTGTAATTGTGAAAAATTCTATATAGGTCACTCTGGCAGGGCAATAAGCACCCGCCTGAAGGAACACCAGTTTAGCTGGAAACTTACAAAAGGAGACACTACTTTTGCAGATCACCTATTAAAGAAGGCCATAATTATAAGGTGAAAAATGAAGTATCGAAATTAAGAAATATATGACCATCAGCTCAGGCTCAGTACTGAATTACCAGATACAGTTCCCCTATTTGCCACTTCTGACTGCAGATACTACTCATAATCCCATCCAGGCCATATTGTAAATTACCCCTCTTACTCGCATGCCCCACTTTCCTTTATTTTAGCTACTATATTATTTCCTGTTGTGGTTATACGCAGTCCTTTTTAACACAACTGCTTTAATTAACTGTTTAATGTCACTGGTCTATCTAATCTGTTTGTAATTTAGGACATATTAAAGACAAGATTATTTTGTTAAGCCACACCTTTGGAACATGCCACCAAAGTTTATTGCTCAATTTATTTTCTTCTATGAACTGCTGTAATGTATTTATGTAGTTCGTTAGTTAAGGTGTCTCATATTTTATGTTAGTTAAATAGTCTTACATTGCATTTACACTGACATTTATACTGAAATAATCACTTGTTTTATCCCAAAATCTAACCTTAACACATTTCATCTCTGGAAATATAACTACTCTGTATGTGCACTAGTTTAAAATTTTTGATCCAGCAAAATTTCATTGCACCACATATTTATCTTTTTACTGGATGATGGTGCAACAGCTGAATATTGCAGATAATATTACACTAGTGTTGTGTGTGTTTTCATTCATGATGTACTCTTCAACAGCAGCAGAAGCCATAAATATACACCGTACCTGCATATTCTTCATTAGTGTAGATGTGTGGCATTTTAGCGAGTGTGTGTAAAAAGTGTGGATAAGACACATAAATGCAATCCACTAGTGCAAGAACAAATGTACATTAACTGTTCTATATTGGAAACCATTCAGGATGTGGCAGGTGTCCAGATAGAGGTTTTTGCTTCTAACTAGCATTCCCGTCATATTGATCATTCCTCCTGAGAAACCCAATATAATGTGGCTACTCTCATATGTGGCCCTGATTGCTATAGGATCGGAAATGCCTGTGACTGGATTGCAGTAGGAGGTGGTGGAGGGGTGTATGGAACATATCTTGTAACTGGGTCAACCACAAGGGAATGACCCATGGGGGTGCAGGACTGGGAATGGGATTGGAGTAGGGATGGACAAAGATATCCTGTTCGCTGTGTGGACGGCAGACCACTACTTTGGGTGATGTGGGTAATAATTGGTTAGGATTACTCTACGTAAGACAATAAGATGTATTCAAAGCTCTGGTGAAGGATGTGGTTGAGCTTTTGAAGAACAGGATGATACTGGCTGATCAGAGGAGTGCTAGTCAGTGGCTGATTAACAATTTACTGTTGTCAGAGGAGGAGATGACAAGAGAGATCAGTTTATAGATAATCTGGATATTATACTGTCTTGGCTCTGGTCATCAATATATTTTGATAAATCCTTCTTTCCACTGCAGATGCAGTGTCCTCTGGTGGTGAGGCTGTAAGAAAGGGGCTTTTTGACATGGGTTGGTTTCAGCTGTCAAAGTGGAGATGATGTCAGTGGATGGCGCACCTGATATGAACAAAATTATCTGAGAGGTGGAGATCAAGACCTAGGAAGGTGGCTCACTGAGCTAAAAAAGACTAGATAAAGTGGATTCGGGAGTCACTGTTAGGGAGAAAAGAGCATGAATCCGGATCACAAAAATGTCAACAATCAATCTGAACTAGGCATGGGGTTGAGTGGTTCACTGGGTAGGAAGTATTCCTCCAGATGGCCCATAAATAAGTTAGCATAGGATGGCAGTACCTCCGACTTGTTTACAGACTTGATTTTTGAAAGTGAAATAATTATGGGGCAGGATCTGGCTGACTAGGATGATTAACAATGAGATGATGGGTTTCAAATCAGAGGAACAGTTACATGGAGGACATTTTTGGGGATGTGGAAGGTGTAATAAGTCAGCAAGGCATGGTCGGGGGAGCTACAAGGGGTGGCTGACAGGGGGGCAGGTGGAGGGGGAGGGAAGGAGGAAGTGTTTGGACCCGAGTGGTAGGCTTTTCTTGGCTATAAATAATCCCATGTGGGCACAGCTCAGGAGTAGCTACAACAGTTTCCTCAGCTGTTGCAAGAATGGCATTCCAACTGTTGAAGGGCAAGGGTTTCTATTGCAGTAGTAGCATTTGGGAAGTTTTGGCCGTCGAGTAGAAGGATTTTACGAAAGGAGTAGATGATGTGAAGAATGGTTTGAGCTTTGCTCTCTGTTTCCTCGTCGTCCACCTTCCTCTCCTTGCCTCCCCGCATTTATTCTATTCTCTCGTTCTTCTATCTCTTTACATCCTTTACCCTCTGAACTCCTTTTGTGTTGTTTGTCATCTGTTGAAAGATCTAACCCTCACCACTACCCACTCCTTGCCTCATGTGTCCTCTTTTCCTACCCCCTTCCACCCTCATCTGCCCAGACAACTGTTCTCAATAACAGATGATCAAGAGTCACCTTTTCACTTGTGTGTGTGTGTGTGTGTGTGTGTGTGTGTGTGTGTGTGTGTGTCCTTTTACCAGAGAAAGAGCAACACCGCAAAAGCTAGTGTAAATATTGTTCTCTCTTGCCTATTTCTATGTGCCACACAGTAGGCTGTGGCATGTTGCCTTTACTTCACTTTACATAAAAGAATTTTTGTTCAGTTGTGATACATAACTGTGTACACATGTAAGGTAATGGACAGAGCAAATACCAGAAAAGTAAGACACACCTTTTCAAAAAGACCTTTCAGCATGTCTTGTGGTAAAAAACAAAGATAAAAGCCACATGGTTTGCGTGCTGTCATCACAATCCATAGCAAATTATTTCCAGTCATGAGTGTCAGGACTGAAAACAACTTGCAAATCCTGATAAAATTTTCTCATATACCTCCACATGTGAAAATTACTGTCTAAACCATTACCTACTAGAGAAGGAATGAAACATACATAAGTGGAAAATCAGTATTTCAGGAGTGTCAAAAAAGTTTGTTAAACAGGACATATGACAAACATGAAATTGTCACTGTAAATAGAGGATAAGAAGAGGTCAGTTGGAAAACTTGTGCAAATAAACTCCCTGGGTATCGAGAGGTTATGTACAACTTCCATGGTTCCTGAGTGAGTGACACCACACTGAGAAACTTATTCTTATCACTAAAAATAGTATTCCGTTACCTGCCTGACCCACACATATTTTTAGAGGTATGTTCATTACATTAAGCGCAATGTCAGCTGTAAGGCCTGTAAAATATGGAAGGATGGATGGATTCTATGGTTTTAATGTACCAAACTACTGTCAACACTGGTCCCTCCATATTGAGTACCTCAAAACGTAGGGAAAAAAGGCATGCAGTTTTAAGCCATAAACAAAAGAGCAAAAAATAAACCTGGCACAGAGAGAGTTGCAAGAGAGTTAAGAATAAATTATTAAAGGATTGTATAATGTAAATGGATTGATAGAAAATCTACTCACCAAGTGGCAGCAGCAGGGGGGGGGGGGGGGGGGGGGGGGGGCACACACACACACACACACACACACACACACACACACACACACACACACACACACACATAAAGATTTGACTTTACAAGCTTTTGGAGCCAATGGCTCCTCCTCCTGGTAGAAGAGTTGAAGGAGGAGGAAGAGGGGTGAAGGAAAAAGAGTGGATCAGTTTAGGGAAAGGGGTACAGTTCAGGAAAGTCACCCAGAATCCTGGGTCATGGGAGTCTTACCAGACGGGATGAGAAGGATAACAGTCTTTCTTTCTCATCACGTCTGGTAAGTCTTCTCTGACACGGGGTTCTGGATGACTTCCCTGAACTGTACCCCTTTCCCTAAACTAATCCAGTCCTTCTCCTTTACCTATATTCCTCCCCTTCAACTCTTCTACCAGAAGAAGGAGCCACTGGCTCCAAAAGCTTGTAAAAGTTAAATCTTTTTGTGTGTATGTTCGCCTGCCACAGCTTGGTGAGTAGATTTTTTATCTACCCATTTACATTATATTATCAATAATTGACTACTTTCATTGTTTTATTAATGGATCAGGGCACACAGGATTTCATGTGGCAGAAGACGCACTCCCACCCAACCAAGCTCACCTGTACAAGGTCAACAATCAATCTGAATGCGTTGGGATATTGGGTGTATAACCAGACCTTCATCTGGAGGCAGCTGGACGTGTCTTGGAAGTAAAAATGTGGCAGTAGGAAACCATCCTCCCCAGATGGCAGTCAGAGGACCATAACAATGAAGATTTCAAGTAGAAACATAAAGTCTACTCTTACAGAAAAAATGAAAAGCCTGATTCTCCACCTTGACATCACCAGCTAAGATTTCAGGGAAGTCAATTTGCAAAGGTCGTCGTGCAGCAGCAATGGTGGTTTCACTCCAACAGGATTTGGGCAACTATCAAGAGGGTGTCACAACTACAACGAAGCAGGTCAGATTGTCATAGGATTATATCAGGGTGTCAGATTGTTGAGATCAATCTGGAGGCAGCAGAGGATTAGATTCATGTCAAAGTGGTCAAAGAGAAGACAGGCACACAGTTGCAGGCCCTCTTACAGACAGTAACATTTCATTCTATGCTCCACAAAGTAAAGAATGTTTTCCTCGTGTCAAATTCTGGTACTTTTATTTCCATAAACCCTTCCCAACAACATGCTTGGCAAGTTGATCGTATAGCCATTCCCCAGGATCCCAATACGACTGGTGGGGACCAGAGGAATACAATTGTCTTACTGTTGTCCTTAAGGTCCACAAGAGGTGGTCTTTTAGTGCAGAAATAGAGAGTAGATTTGTCACTAACTCTGCCATAAAGACACTACATTCTTTGTTTACTGCTACTGGTCTTCAGTCACAGAGCCTTCTATATAAGTGAAACCAAGAAAGCATATACAATAAAACAGCATCCTCATAATTTGGAATAATTACAAAACGTGTAGCACATATTCAATGTCAAGATAGCTCTTGTTATATGTAAATAACCTGCCATCAAATATACCAGAAGCAGAAATAATTCTTCTTGCTGATGATGCGAGTATTATAGTAAGGCCTAATGAAGACACTTCAACACCTGAAAACAATACTTTCTTGCACATTAATAACTGATTCTCAGCAAACAGGCTGCCACTGAACTTACACAAACCACAATAGATGCAATCCAGTGCTGTAGAAGTATTGAGAACACCTTTGGAAATAATGAACACAGGTAATTCAGCAAATGAAACAAAATGTTCTAAATTCTTGAGTTTTTATGTTGAAAAGAAGCTGAAGGAGGAGGTGGCAGAAGAGGAAAACAAGGCTGGATGCAGATGTCAGCTGCCAGATATTGAGAAAGGAAGATTTGATGGATCTAAAAGTGTGTTTTAAGGACAATTATAACCTTTATGGTTCACAAGCCAGTATCGTGTAGAAACACTGGAAGAGAGGGGATCCAGATGGCATATGCTGCAAAGCAACTATTAAAGCCAAGCACATTTTGCTGAAGGCTAGTCAACTGTATCTTCGGTCATAGCTTGGGTGTGCAATTAATTCAGGACAGATTGTAGGTGTTTGAATTCCCATAAAGGGCTGTGCAGGAAATGCTGTATTTCCTTGACAAATGAAACTATGGGAACACAGTAAGAAACTGCCAGCCAGCATTTTCAATCAACCATTCTCAGACTTCAAACTACTATTGTGGTCTTCAGTCCACAGACATATTAGTTAGTTACTTGTTCTACTAATACTTTGATCGAAATAATGTGAAACTAATCAGTTTGCAGCATTAGTGTCAACAATAATGAACATATTTTCAATCCTACACACAAAACTTTATTTTTGACAGGCTACCAGTTTTTAAGCAGAAACTTACCCACATAATAGTAAGAGTTGGTGAGGAGAAACGATTTTATGTTAGATTTAAAACTTGCATTGCTTCCTTCCAGACATTTTATGTTACTGGGCAAGTGCTCAATAGTTTTTGTTTGCTACAACTGATCTCCTTCCTGACCAACCAACAGCATCTATAATGGGAAGTCAAGGTCATTTTTTTCCCTCTAGTGTCATAGGCATTTATATCACTATTTTTCTCAAATTGTGATGGATCATGTATGACAAATTGCATTAATGAATATACATATCGTGATGGAGCAGTTAAAATACAGTAAAAACTTCTGGAAGAGTTACCTACATGATGATTGTGGGTGAACGTCAGATGTTATTCTAACTGCACGTTTTCTAATTTAAATCTATACTTTCCCGAGGGCATGCGACTTTACTGAATGATTAAATGATGATGGCATCCTCTTGGGTAAAATATTCCGGAGGTAAAATAGTCACCCATTCGGATCTCCAGGCGGGGACTACTCAAGAGGACGTAGTTATCATGAGAAAGAAAACTGGCGTTCTACGGATCGGAGCGTGGAATGTCAGATCCCTTAATCGGGCACGTACATTAGAAAATTTAAAAAGGGAAATGGATAGGTTAAAGTTAGATATAGTGGGAATTAGTGAAGTTCGGTGGCAGGAGGAACAAGACTTTTGGTCAGTTGAATACAGGGTTATAAATACAAAATCAAATAGGAGTAATGCAAGAGTAGGTTTAATAATGAATAAAAAAAATAGGAGTGCGGGTAAGCTACTACAAACAGCATAGTGAACACATTATTGTGGCCGAGATAGACACGAAGCCCACGCCTACTACAGTAGTACAAGTTTATATGCCAACTAGCTCTACAGATGATGAAGAAATTGATAAAATGTATGATGAGATAAAAGAAATTATTCATATAGTGAAGGGACACGAAAATTTAATAGTCATGGGTGACTGAAATTCAACAGTTGGAAAAGGAAGAGAAGGAAACTTAGTAGGTGAATATAGATTAGGGCTAAGAAATGAAAGAGGAAGCTGCCTGGTAGAATTTTGCACAGAACATAAATTAATCATAGCTAACACTTGGTTTAAAAATAATGTAAGATGGCTGTATACATGGAAGAACCCTGATGATACTAGAAGGTTTCAGATAGATTATATAATGGTAAGACAGAGATTTAGGAACCAGGTTTGAAATTGTAAGACATTTCCAGGGACAGATGTGGACTCTGACCACAATCTATTGGTTATGAACTGTAGATTAAAACTGAAGAAACTGCAAAAAAGTGGGAATTAAGGAGATGGGACCCGGATAAACTGAAAGAACCAGAGGTTGTACAGAGGTTCAGGGAGAGCATAAGGGAACAATTGACAGGAATGGGGGAAAGAAATACTGTAGAAGGAGAATGGGTAGCTCTGAGGGATGAAATACTGAAGGTAGCAGAGGATTAAGTAGGTAAAAAGACGAGGGCTAGTAGAAATCCTTGGGTAACAGAAGAAATACTGAATTTAATTGATGAAAGGAGAAAATATAAAAATGCAGTAAATGAAGCAGGCAAAAAGGAATACAAACGTCTCAAAAATGAGATCGATAGGAAGTGCAAAATGGCTAAGCAGGGATGGCTAGAGGACAAATGTAAGGATGTAGAGGCTTATCTCACGAGGGTTATGATAGATACTACCTACAGGAAAATTAAAGAGACCTTTGGAGAAAAGAGAACCACTTGCATGAATATCAAGAGCTCAGATGGAAACCCAGTTCTAAGCAAAGAAGGGTAAGCAGAAAGGTGGAAGGAGTATATAGAGGGTCTATACAAGGGTGATGCACTTGAGGACAGTATTATGGAAATGGAAGAGGATGTAGATGAAGATGGAATGGGAGATACGATACTGCGTGAAGAGCATGACAGAGCACTGAAAGACCTAAGCCTAAACAAGGCCCCGGGAGTAGACAACATTCCATTAGGACTACTGACAGCCTTGGGAGAGCCAGTCCTGACAAAACACTACCATCTGGTGAGCAAGATGTATGAGAAAGGCGAAATTCCCTCAGACTTCAAGAAGAATATAATAATTCCAATCCCAAAGAAAGCACGTGTTGACAGATGTGAAAATTACCGAACTATCAGTTTAATAAGTCACAGCTGCAAAATACTAACGTGAATTCTTTACAGACGAATGGAAAAACTGGTAGAAGCTGATCTCGGGGAAGGTCAGTTTGGATTCCGTAGAAATATTGGAACACGTGAGGCAATACTGACCCTACGACTTATCTTAGAAAATAGATTAAGGAAAGGCAAACCTACGTATCTAGCATTTGTAGACTTAGAGAAAGCTTTTGACAATGTTGACTGGAATACTCTCTCTCAAATTCTGAAGGTGGCAGGGGGAAAATACAGGGAGCGAAAGGCTTTTTACAATTTGTACAGAAAGCAGATGGCAGTTATAAGAGTCGAGGGGCATGAAAGGGAAGCAGTGGTTGGGAAAGGAGTGAGACAGGGTTGTAGCCTCTCCCCGATGTTATTCAATCTGTATATTGAGCAAGCAGTAAAGGAAACAACAAAAAATTCAGAGTAGGTATTAAAATCCATGGAGAATTAATAAAAACTTTCAGGTTCGCCAATGACATTGTAATTCTGTCAGAGACAGCAAAGGACTTGGAACAGCTGTTGAGCGGAATGGATAGTGTCTTGAAAGGAGGGTATAAGATGATCAACAACAAAAGCAAAATGAGGATAGTGGAATGTAGTCGAATTAAGTCGGGTGATGCCGAGGGAATTGGATTAGGAAATGAGGCACTTAAAGTAGTAAAGGAGTTTTGCTAGTTGGGGAGCAAAATAACTGATGATGGTCGAAGTAGAGAGGATATAAAATGTAGACTGGCAATGGCAAGGAAAGCGATTCTGGAGAAGAGAAATTGATCAACATTGAGTATAGATTTAAGTGTCAGGAAGTCGTTTCTGAAAGTATTTGTATGGAGTGTAGCCATGTATGGAAGTGAAACGTGGACGATAAATAGTTTGGACAAGAAGAGAATAGAAGCTTTCGAAATGTGGTGCTACAGAAGAATACTGAAGATTAGATGGGTAGATCACGTAACTAATGAGGAAGTACTAAATAGAGTTGGGGAGCAAAGGAGGTTGTGGCACAACTTGACTAGAAGATGGGATCGAGGGATCACCAATTTAGTATTGGAGGGAAGCGTGGATGGTAAAAATCGTACGGGGAGACCAAGGGACGAATACACTAAGCAGATTTAGAAGGATGTAGGTTGCATTAGTTAGTCAGAGATAAAGAATCTTTCACAGGATAGAGTAGCATGGAGAGTTGCATCAAACCAATCTTTGGACTAAAGACCGTAAGAACCACCACCTTCAGAAATGTGAAAAGTGTTCCACTCAACACAGTCAAAAACTTTCTCTATATCTACAAATGCTGTAGACACTGGTTTTCGTTTCTTCAATCTACATTCCAAAATAAGTTGTAGAACCACACAGCTCTGCCTCACATGTTCCTACACTTCTCTGGAACCCAAATTGAACTTCCCTGTGGTTGGTTTTACCAAGTCTTTCCATTCTTCTGCAAATACTGTGTTTTAGTTTTCTGCGGATACAACAAGTTACTCGAGTTTAGATAATGTAAAAAAATAAATGAATAAATAAAATAGTTATCTACAGAGTGCTATACCACAAAAATGAATTAACCAGTTTAATGTAAAAAGGAGGTAAAAAAAGAAACGTGCATCAACAACCAATTTCAAAGCATACATGAGAATAAAATGCAGACAAGAAATGTATGTATTATTTGAAATACTATTTCTCCATGATGTGTGCTACCACTGCTGCCAGTTGACATAGCAGAAGAGATTACGTGCAAGGGACATTCTGAATCAAAATAATAAGAGCATGGGTACATGTGTCTTTTCCGGTTGTTGACGTCTTATCACTCTTGTAAATGACTGAGAATTTTGATTACAAGCTATGACGTAGCAACACATAAAGGTACTGATCCAGGAAGTACAGAATTTATTTCTTTAAATCTAGTCAATGATCATGAATAAATTGTCATCAGACTATCATCCTGAATGTATAATAAACGCATTCAGATCTGCCTTGTGTGCATTCTATTGTGGACATTTTGTGGTTTGCCAGTGCAGTAACATTGTTGACAGCAGTGCAACACGTACCAGTACATAGCTGCAGAAAGTACAGTCATCGTGCTTGCATATCGCACAGTGGGTTGCAATGGGAGAGGCACTGCAAGATTGTAGATGGAATGTTTTCCAAGAAGATGTACCACACACCATTCCACATTCACGGCCATCGAGACACGCCTCGGAGAAGTCAGAAAGTTGTACGTGGATATTTCCAGTGTGTCCATTGTCCAATGAAGTAGTAGCACTTTGTGCCTGGTACTTGCCCCATTCAGCTCGAACTCTAAACACTACAGTTGGAGGAGGATGTGCTGAAAATGTTCGAAAAGGCCCCAGCCACCACCACTTGGCAGTTGTCATAGACATGGCACACAGATAAAAGTGCTGTGTAGTGAGTTGTGTGTTATCCATGAACACCAGCTCCATCAACACCAGTTCCATCCATAACATCTGCAGAAGGTCCAGGCATTACAGGAAGAGGACTGCTCATGATGGGTACATTTTCTGAAGTGGTATTTGCAGCACTGCATATTCCAGCCACAATTCCTGGGCTTGGTGTTAGTCATGGATGAATGCACACCGACTACAAATGGCATATTAAACTTGCATAATATGCATGTTTGGGTGGACGAATATCAACAATTAACACATGGACTTGGATAATTGGTGACCATATCAATGGGCCATATCTACTGGCAAACGGATTAGCAGGATCGATCTACCTCACATTTATTAGAGACTTTGTCCCACTCTATTGGATGTATTGCCAATGAATGTTCTGATGTGCACATGGTTGCAACATGATGGAGCTCCATCACACTTTGATGTCAATGTGCAGACTCACCTCAACTTCACATATCCCAAATAATGAATTATTAGGGGTGGATCAGGTCCACAAACAATACAATTGCCAAATTTGACACCTCTCAACTATTTTCTGTGGGGCAGTATGAAGAGAGTACTGTATGGCACACCTGTAAGTGGAGAATCTTATTGCTCAAGTCCATGGAGCAACTGAAACAGTTCAAAGACGACGACACGTATTGGCTCGTGTGTGAGGCTCAGCAATGCCAATGTAGGCTCTGCACTGATGTAGGGGAAAGTCTCTAATAAATATGAGGTAGATCGATCCTGTTAATCTGTTTGGCAGTAGATATGGCCCATTGATATGGTCACCACTCAGCATTATAAATCAGTAGGGCCTACTGAATAATTCACATGTGGGCTATGTGTAATTCACGTACAGTTAGCTAAAAATTAACTAAAAAGGTATTCTGGAACTAAAATTTATTCCAAGGCATCATACCGACAAAATACGATACATCAAAATGGGTGAATGGCATTTATTGTTATTAAAAGAAAAATGGGTGATTCTGACTGAAATGAAGATTGTCATTACAGATCAAAATCAACAAACGATTAGTCTGCTCTTGACCTAACAGTCCTCCTAATAATACAGTTTGTTGTGACCCATCTTCATAAGAATTAAAAATAACTCTAAGCAAGAGTAGGCTATCAACGCTCCAAGATATTTAATATATTTGCAGTTAAGAAAATGAATCTCAGTACTCTGTAGGTGCATAATCATTTCTAATCTTGAAAACTGTTAGAAATTGTGTTTGTTTTCACTGAAAGTCAACACCACTCATTATAAATCAATAATGGATACTTCACATGTGGGCTATGTGAAATTCATGAATTCTGTTTCTTTGTGAACAGTGACTTAATTAACAAAAGGAACAGCTAAATAAGAACACACTGTTAAATAAATACTCTGCAAACACCACTTCCTATTTTCTAAGTTTCATCTTTTGTCTTCGATATGGGTTACCTTTAACAGTACTACTCATTAGAGGCATTCAAGAGACAACACTGAAATGGCAACTGTAAGCATGGTATTTACTATGTGAAATAGTGCTGGAATAGAACTCTAAACTGAACACCTACCGTAATTGCCAATAATACAATTCTTCCAACTGTCATCAAAGTATGAGTGCCTTATGGCTGAGCTAGACTAAAAGTTTCAACCCAGAAACAGATCCCTCTCACTAACAAATTTTTAGCATTTGCTTGGAGCTCATGCTCCTGGATGCTGTGTGTAATATCACTGACTGGAAGAGAGAAATACGAGTCTAATAACTGCACAAGTTCAATGATATCATGTTATGATTAAAAACATCTGAACTGTCATCAAACTTCTCTCATTTAAAAATGTAGTTCTTTGCACCAAATATCTTTCTGTAGTGCAACAGAGCAAAATCATTGTTTGCAACTGGTTTGTAGTAGAAAATTCAGAGAATAAGTAAAGCTTTTCCCACTAATAAGAAATTATGTAGTTTAATTCTGAGCAACATGAACAGTGTTACCTGTCAGAGGTGAAATGGTGATATATAGGCTGTGGACATGAAAAACTAGGGTAATGGACCAATCAACTGTGCTGTGTCCTTTTATTTACAGTACACAGTTCAAACCACTTTATCACTGACTGTAAATATGTGGAGACTCACTGGACCATATCGAACAAACGTTTGCTTCTGTGATAAGCTAGCATATAATTTGCCAATTTCTGTAATTATTTTCAATAGCACCCTCTTTCTAACCAACTAGTTACGTGCAACAGAAAAAGTTCAGATATACGACCATTGAGAACTTGTATCATAAGCAACATACCGTACATTACAATATGGGGCACTCAAACAAAGAGATTTTAATTATTATCAAAGTACCATTTCTATATACTAAGTAGAGTTCTGCCTTACCTTGTGCGCTTCCAGAACTTCAACCCATTGTTGTTTTTCTTCGGGGTTGTCAGCTCTCAGATACCACACACAGTCATTAACGGAAACATCAAATCTGCATTCATCAAATTCATGCGGCTGAAAAAGGATTTTGGTGTTTTGTAATACACTCAACATGAAAGTTTCAAAACAAATATTAAAACGACTAGCAATAACAGGCAACAACATGACTTCACCACTCCAAGATTTCTCGTAACTAGATGAGAACATTAATAACAGAAGAAAATCACACAGATGAGCAGATATTATAATACTAAACATAAGAACAAGAATGTCCACGTCCTATTATGAAAGTTCAGATACATTTATCTTTTCCACAATGTGTAGCATATTAATATTTTTTGGAAGGAAACGACATAGATTTGATGAACCACCACCTCACAAATTAGTCACTTTTTCGCAGTTCATCGGTAATGACCTTTCAGTATCTTACCTACCTCCTTGGTAGTGAGTGATTAAACTAAGCCTTGCAAAACATTTATCACCAGAAACGTTGTGAAAATCTTGCACTCTGTTTTTACGCTGGATTTTAATTCATGTGTACACAAAATTATCCTAATTTTCGGTGCTGTCCGCAGTTGTATCGACAAAAGAAATGTTTCGAATACAACAACAGTGAATGACAAAACGAAACAGACTGAAAAGTACTTCGTGCAACAATTCACAAAGCTAACCTTAACTGTCGCCTTGTAAATGCTAATAGCCCCTCGACATCCGAAGCCTGTATCTTGTTCTGATTTGTAGTATGAGAGCGTGCCATCCTTCAAAACGATAAATCTGCTTTGCCATCCATGAATGTAGTTGGTCCATTTGCTAAGGACACCTTGCATTTCGGGGTGGTTATATCCATTGTCGGAATCATCTTCATCATCACTAAATACTAGCGCGTGATCATCCGTCATTTTTGAATTACAGAATGAAGATTAAGAAAACCAAAAACTGGTGTCATACAGAAGACATGTCCCAGTCTTTTATCTTTTTTTATCACTGAAGATACCCAATCAACCCCAAACACCTGACACAAAAACACAAGTTACACACTCGGCTTACGACAGATGTGTGACGGTTTAAGTTCTTTGGACCAGTGCACAGCTGTTATCATCTTTGGTTACTTGCACACAGTGATGGTGGTGGTTGAGGTTAACAGTACGATGCAAGAAGAATAGATTTTTTGTTTAGTACAAACGTGTGTAGTTCGCTCCTCCAAGGAAGAAGCAACTGCTAAGAAAATTGCTTTTGCATTTGGAACAGAATAAATGTACTAGTGAGTTGTTACGAAGTTTTATACGGTTAAAGAGCTGGACGTTATGTGGTGATTACATCTTGGACCCGACGCAAGTTTACAAACTTCCTGATCCACATATCATAATGTGTAATGACTGAGCAACAGCGGGTTACCAGAATGAATGCAAATCGTAGATTTTAATGTATTCCCTGTAATAACTTGAGTAACTCTTCGCTTATCCTGTGTGTAAGATGTCAGCTCATAAAAGCCATGGCAACCCTTCAGGCCTGAAGCAGATTGACCTCGACCAAATCTGGGATGATCTGAAGGATGGCATCGAACAAGTTTATAATCGCCAAGGTATGCCAAAACCTCGATACATGGAATTATACACCCATGTGTACGATTACTGTACAAGCGTTCATCAGCAAGTTAGTCGCCCAACAAACAAGCCAAAGAAAGGACAAGTATCAAGTGGTGGTGCACAGCTTGTGGGTCTGGAGCTGTATAAAAGACTCAGAGAATTTCTAAGAAATTATCTTGTCAATTTACTCAAAAAGATGAAAATGGATGGTATAGATCTCATGGATGAAGATGTACTCCAGTTTTACACGAAACAGTGGGAAGACTATCAATTCAGTTCAAAGGTGCTAAATGGAGTTTGTTCATATCTGAATAGGCACTGGGTTCGACGAGAATACGAAGAAGGTCGTAAGGGTGTGTATGAAGTGTATCAATTGGCATTAGTAACCTGGAGAGATAATTTATTTAAGCAGCTGAATAAGCAAGTGACAAATGCAGTTTTGAAATTTATAGAAAGGGAACGCAGTGGTGAGACAATTAACACAAGACTTGTGAGTGGCGTTATAAACTGCTATGTTGAATTGGGCCTCAATGAAGAAGATCCAAATGCTAAGGGGCGAAATTTGTCAGTCTACATGAATTCTTTCGAAGATGTATTTTTGGAAGATACAGAAAGATTTTATACCCACGAAAGTACCGAATTTTTGCGCCAGAATCCAGTTACAGAGTACATGAAAAAGGCAGAGCAGCGTCTTCTAGAAGAACAAAGAAGGGTACAAGTGTACCTTCATGAAACAACATTGGAGAGATTAGCCAAGACTTGTGAAAGAGTACTGATTCAGAAACATTTAGAAATATTCCATGCAGAATTTCAGAATCTGCTTGATGCTGACAAAAACGAAGATCTTGGAAGAATGTATCAATTGGTGGCACGGATTTCAGATGGTCTTGGTGAATTACGTAACTTGCTTGAAATTTATATTGTAAACCAAGGCCTTGCCGCTATTGATAAATGTGGTGAAATGGCTAACAGTGATCCTAAAGTTTATGTCAACACTATACTGGAAGTACATAAGAAGTACAATGCCCTGGTTTTGACAGCTTTTAATAATGATTCTGGATTTGTTGCTGCCCTTGACAAGGCATGTGGGAGATTCATTAATAGCAATGCTGTCACTCGTCAGGCAAACAGTTCATCAAAGTCGCCTGAACTACTTGCTAAGTATTGTGATTTGTTGCTAAAAAAGAGCAGTAAAAATCCCGAAGAGGCAGAGCTTGAAGATACTCTGAATCAAGTCATGGTAGTATTCAAGTATATAGAAGATAAAGATGTTTTCCAAAAATTTTATAGTAAAATGCTGGCAAAACGTCTTGTACAGCATATGTCTGCTAGTGATGATGCTGAAGCATCGATGATATCTAAACTAAAGCAAGCATGTGGATTTGAGTACACTTCAAAATTACAGAGAATGTTTCAGGACATTGGTGTATCAAAAGACTTGAATGAGACCTTCAGAAAGCATTTGGCTAATTCATATGAACCCCTGGACATAGATTTCAGTATTCAAGTTCTTTCGTCTGGTTCCTGGCCATTCCAGCAGTCATTCACATTTTCTTTGCCATCAGAATTGGAACGTAGTGTTCATCGCTTTGCAACATTCTACAGCAGTCAGCACAGTGGGAGAAAACTTAGCTGGTTGTACAACATGTCAAAAGGAGAGCTCGTTACAAACTGTTTCCGAAACAGATACACACTTCAAGCCTCAACTTTTCAGATGGCAGTTTTACTGCAGTTTAATGTAAGTGAAGTATGGGTATTGCAGCAGCTTCATGAATCTACTCAAATTAAGCTTGATTTTCTGATCCAAGTTGTTCAGATACTCTTGAAAGCAAAGCTGTTACAGTCGGATGATGATGAAAGTGAATTGCAGCCAAGCTCTGTTATCTCCTTGTTTTCGGGTTATAAAAACAAGAAACTGCGAGTTAATATCAACATACCTATGAAGACTGAATTGAAAGTAGAACAAGAGACCACACACAAACACATAGAAGAAGACCGTAAATTATTAATACAAGCAGCAATTGTCCGAATAATGAAAATGAGGAAAGTCCTGAAGCATCAGCAACTTGTGGCAGAAGTTCTCAACCAGCTGTCATCAAGATTTAAGCCCAGAGTTCATATTATTAAGAAGTGTATTGACATACTGATTGAGAAGGAATACTTGGAAAGAACGGAGAGCCAGAAGGACACTTACAGTTATCTTGCTTGATTACTGAGCAACCATTCATAATGAAGTGTTCTCTCATTGTGCATTTGATATGGAGGCGTATTATGTGCAAAACTTAATGTTTGTCTGAGACACTGTTAACTATAAAATTGTCATGACCACAATTCTACTTGTAGAAAGTGAAAGTAAGAAATATACTTAATCTCTTTCCATTCCTCTGTTGGTTTTCATTTTATAGAAGCATGGTGCATTACTTTTTTTACCATTATAATTAAAAGTTCCACATTTCAAACTGTCAGTTTGTGTGAGAATGTGTATTTTTGTTTCCGAGTCTTAATCATTATTTTTTATTATCCTGTAGAATTGTAAATAAGTGTGCTATACTACATTCAAAATGTTGTAGCCCCCCTATGTAGTGAATAAAATGTGATGTCGAAGTTGTATTGTGAACCCAATTTACAGTTACTGCTTCACCTGTACCCTAAAAAAATTACTTTGTGTCTACTGTGCATATCGTTCATGTTTTGCTGACGTGCAAGATCTTAAACGTAACGTATAAGAATAATTAAGTTAAATAAATGTGGAATTTTGTGGTATCTGTGCTTATTGTCCATATAACAATAACTACTTTTTGCTGTTGTGAATGTGTAGCTACAAAATAAATGTGATGCCTGCAAAACACACAGTCCATTTGAATAAGAATTATTTTGTTAGCATAAAAATATTTTACACACTATGTGACTTTTCATTGCATAGGCCTAAAAACTTTTGAAATAAGTAAATCAACATGCAGCTCTTTTTATCTAGTGCTTGTAATGGTTCTCTCAATGTGAAGACTAAAATTCTTAAAGTTCCCCATATCCCTGTATGATGTTGTTGGCTGTTGCTGTTTCCCTTGCTTGATTTCAGTTCAAATGGGGATGGCGTTTTCCATCCATATATTTTATAGCTGATTAAGAATAATATGCTTCTGCCTGAAAAGTAATGTGTGACAACAATTTCTTGGGACGTGGAATCAAGAACATGTAATTCTGATTGGCTGTATGAGTGATATTTTTCTGGTTTATTGCCCTATTAATAGGTGAGTGTTCTGTACTTGGTACACACAAATGTATTTAAGTGTTTGTTAGACATTATAAATAAATGTTGTGGCTCCATTTGCATAAATGTGTGCAACAAAAAACAAATTGTGTCTTTATGTGAAAATAAATTAGCCAAGAAATCAAATTCACAATAATTTTTTTAACAAATTTATCTGTGATTGTCATTTGTTTTGGTGCAGCTTGCTGCCATAATGTAGTATGCCATTACAAATTGTGTTACTTTTTAGGCTGACTTTTCTGTTTTGCAGTGGGAAAGTGTTTGCCATTTTAACACCTGTAACAGAAATGCAAGTACAGAAGAAATCCGCTTGCGATCTCTCTTGTATTTTCAATAAGGTTCATCTTCCTGCTCAGCTTGCTATATTGTGTATGGTACGTTTGAGATGCCGACCAAATGGTTCTGTTGTACGCCTCATAATTCTTTGTAGCCTAAGAGAGAAACTTTCAGTGGCTCTGCATGTATTTTATGTAATTACGATGATGGTCTGTGCTTTGTCAAGCTACTGGAATTAGTTTCTCTCCAATACTTAATCTAGTTTATCATCATTTCACCTATTCTTTACTGCACAAGTCATTTTGCTTATGTTGCTTTAAAAACTGGTAATAACACAACTATTCATTTAATTAGAGTTTCACATGTTTCCATACACGTATCACTGTAAACAAATAATTTTGTATTTGCTATCAAATAATTATCTTATGTGTTGGAAAATCATTCTCTTTGTTTTTAATGTGTTTCCTCTAATCCTCTTTCTCCATATTACACTCAAAGCTTATTACGTGAACCGCCTTCTCAAAAACCTTCCTCAGTTAACACCAGCAATATATACAATAAGAATTGTAAATTCTGCAGAAATATCCTTATAAACGTTTCCTTCTTTACATAAAAGTCTTGTTATTGTTATGCAAAAGAATCTGTTGTCTGGTCTGATACACCATATCACAGCCTGTACATGATTCACTGTGATAGCTTAGTTTAGGATTACAGGTTAAATAGAATGAGGACATATGCATTGTCTGTAAATGGTCGTAAGATGTACGTCATTTAAATATTGACCTTTCTGATAAAATGGAATTCCAACGTCCTCGGATATGTCCCTTTATTTCTATTATTCTTTCAAGTAAATGTTATAGTGTTAATACTAAACTGAAACATGAAAGACATGTAATTCTTTGCCTTTCAGCACTTATGTTGAACTGTGTAAGTTTATGTACTCATGATGTGATCAAATAAATGTTTGGGAGCTAAAAATTTATAAAAATCCAAACATGTTTTAGACAAATTGAATATATATGTATTCACTCTTTATGTACTGTACATCTCTTCCTTCATAAATTGATGGGATATAGCACTTTGCTTGACTGCTATCAAAGAGAGTCATCACCACCAGAGTTTATATTTGAATAGTGTTCACAAATTTGTTTAGGCAAACAGCAATAGCTTTATTTGAAGGTCCAGTTTGTGTTATTTCATCAATTTAAGTGAGAAATGCTTTGCCTCCACTGAATTTAATGTCAGATAAAACAAAAGTGATTGATCGCCTTGCCAATTTTGTAGTGAATGTTTCTTGTATTTGTAGAAGATTTGGTGGTCTCTTGACTGGCTTGTGGATATAATTGACATAGCATCATTCAGTCCACAAAATGTTCTTTACATCTGAAATCAGTCTAAACGTTATTCTGTTAAAAACTCTCGCAAGAAGCCTTGTAGTGTAGACTTGTATATGCACCTACACCATAGAGTATTGAAAGTTCATACAGAAATAAATTCACTTTTAACCTGTTTCAATGTGAATGCAATTTCTTATTATTGTACTACCTTAAATCTTTATATCTTTTGTATGCTTCTTTTTTCCGCAATGTGTGTAATCTTGTCTCTCAGTTCTTGGTGACCCTGTCCACTACTTGAGACTCCTTTCAAAATTAAGACCTGATTGGTCTAAAAAGAACACAGATCAAAAAACTGTTAAGGGATAAACATTCTCTGTCCATTTTTCTGCATAGGTACGATTATTCTGAAAGCATTTACCCTCATGGAACAAGTCTTTTTTACCTTTGCTTATGATTCTGTTTAGGGTTTCAGCCAATACAGAACTGAAATTTTCAGAAGGTCTTACTCCTCAAAAGTTCCCGAAGTTTGGATCACATATGTATCATGAGTGACAGTCTGTGAGCATGCATTGTCGTGAATCATTAGAGGTAGAGAGAGGTTTCCCATGTTGCCATGGCGTATGTTTACTAGTTCTCCTCAGATGCTATTCATGTTGCTGGTTTCTGTAATTCTGGCAAGACCACATCTCTCTGCTCTCAAAACACAATTGGCTTGATTTTTTATGCAGATTGTTCTTTAATTTAATGGCTTTATGAATAGTTTGTTGGCTTGCTGCTGAGGGTTCACATTGGTACAAGAACCCTCTTTCATAATCAATATCAGTAATGGTTACCGAATATCACTCGTCTCCCAGTCATGAGGATTAGTGCAGCCTACTCTAAATGTGTGAAAATATTGTCTTACATTTCCCTTGCTTGTAGTTGAAGGCTTGTAAATGTCACATAGTTCATAGTGCATTTGTTGCAAACACTGTAAAGGACTTTGGCTTTTTACACGTGGAAGATTTGTGCTGGCTGATGCACAAGCAGAACCTCTTCACTTCATTTCTAGTCAAAAAGCATTTACATTCAACAGGGGCAAGTGCATAGGCAACAGCTGTCAACTTTTGTTTGGACCCAACTGCTTTCAGTGCTGTAAAATCTTCCAGTCTTGTGTGTTTGTGAGAGGTGACAAAACATAGCAATTTGGAACTTTATTAATAAAGAAAAAGACATTGCCACATATATAAAATTAATTCTATAGACCATGGCAGTGGCATAAAAAAATGGCACATTGAAATAATTGTCCACCAAGTTTAATGACTTTTCCTACATTTGAATGCAAGATAAGAACAGATACCAAAAGCTGAGCCCATAGATATGGTCTCCCAAACACTACTTCATTCTTAGAGATCCAAGAACTTAAGATTACAAAGTGTCGTCACTTTCATTAAAACATAAATTCAAAAATATAAAAACAAGTAGATTGTGTACAGGCCAAAATACATTAAGCATTTGCTTGTGAGTTAATATTGAACAATATAGCATTTGTGATTGTTAAAGTATACATGTCCTCGCTGCGAAACTGAGAAATATCCATGAAAAATGTTGATGCCTTTTGAGTTGTTATTAGCAACATACAGTTTAGTATCATTTATAAATTCTCGTCCTTAACTAGCTCAATATGTAGAACATTGATAATGTATTTGTAAATAAGCAGAAGTTAAACACCTACCTGTCCTGTAGTAAGTGGAATGTTAGATTATGATAAACCCTTAGTCATAGTACATAACTATGTATGCAGTTCAGAATCATTCAGTGACAGCAGTCAGGGTCATTAATGATAAAATAGAGCCTAAAGCCGGCTCTAAATTCAACATTTTCTTATTAGTTTGTAAGCAACACCCCCGCCCGTTCTTTTAAAAAATTCATTAATAGGAAGTCTTATATGAAACCTTGGATCAGTACAGGCATTTAAGTGCCTCACAGATCAAAAATGGGAAATTGTCAAAATATCCGGAACAAGTAAGAATCCTTAAGTACTTTCATGTTATAAACAGTGTTGCAACATTTTATGAAAAATAGTAAAGGGATTGAAATATGCATATCTTGTTAGGAATTGGGATGTCAAACAGTAAAAGACATTCAAATGGAATATTGTTTAAAGAGAGTCTAGGTTAGTAGCCTTAGAAGATGAAACTATTTCTAATCAATAGAATGGGAACATTGTAGAAGAGTAAGTGCAGCAGTTATTTTTATTGATTTCATTTTAAAAAAGATGTGAGACCATTTCAGAAGTGGTAGCAAACCAGTACTCTGAAGAATCAAATTAGGGGAGATTTAGTGTAATGGATATTTGTCACTCATCCCCGTTGGAAATAAGATCAACATAAACCTAAAAAGGAAAAGTTTCTGTACAGTTTATGAAATCTCCAATGAGAAAGTAAATGGTTGTCGCTGTTTAATTTATTTTTTGTCACATATGTAATACATCGTTAGTTCTGATTATTTTTTTTCCAGACACATTAAAATTATCAGTTATTAGGCCGCTCTATAAGAAAGGCGACTCCACAGATGTATACACTGGCCAGTCTTACTTCTGATATCATTTGCAAAAATTTTGAGATGATAATGAACTCAGTGGTTCTCACATCTGAGTAGTAAATGGATACTTAATCAAACACAGTTTGGATTTCAAAAGGGCTGTTCTATTATAAAATCTGTGTATATCTTTACTGAGCACATAATAAAATTTTCAAATTATAAAATATCACCAGTTGGGATCTTCTGTGATGTATCAATGGCATTTGACTGAGTGAGTCATAATATTCTATTTGAAAAATTAAGCTTATGTGGGATACATGGTCCAGCAAATTCCTGGGTTAGTTCTGTGTAAGACACAAGATGCAGAAAATTATGTTTAGGATAACTGAGTAATAGAAACAAATCACAATGAATGTTGCACACAAAGTTCAAGACTGACTGTTGGGGGCTGCACCGAACAAGATTTGAAAATCTGAGAGCTTAAAGGTGGAAGACAGGGTAATATACAAGACAGAGATTACTGCTAAAACCTCATGTACGAGTTAATAAGAGCAAAAAGCTAAATGCATTGTATGTAACAAGTGGGAAAGGGGAGGCGAAAAATAGCATGTTAGAAAATGAAAGTTGTTGAAAACTAAAACGGAGTGAAGAAACGAGAAGCTGCTCTGAAGAAATGCAGAAGAAATTAATGTAAACTAAGGCCAGGTGCGTGTCAAGAACCAAGGACATGTTGTCGTGCTAGTTCCCACCTGCTGGGTTCTGAGATACTGGTGTCTTGGGGAAGAATCCAGATGGTGTGTCTCTTGAAACAGGAACCAAGGTCACAACTGTCATGTTGTAGAGCATGCTCTGCAACAGGTTATTCCGTGTTCCCTGTGTACACCCTCTGCCTGTTCCCATTCATCCTTAACTCATAACTTGGTGGTAGTCATGAGGCTGAACAGTGTTTACGTAACAGCTGGTTTATGACATGTCGTTTCACTGGTGGCTCTCTCTCTTTGATAGTATATGTTTTGCTAGCTACTGGTCTCGTGTATGTGGTGGTAGGAGGGTGCACAAGGCAAATCTTGATGTGGGGACGGTCACAGGGGTAGGAGCCATAGGCTGGTACTGCTGATCCCTCCAAAAAACAACTTTGGGGCACATCACTTGCCACTCAGTGTTATCCTGGTTGTGAATGTATTACTCATCTACTTCGTCAACGCCATGACTTCCTAAAATCATGCCCTGAAATGAGATCCATTCTGTCTGAGAGTTTGCCAACCACACCTAGAATAGTGTTTCATCACCCTCCCAATCCTAGCAACATCCTTCTCAGATCCAATGCTCCTTTTGCACCCATTGTCACACCCTATGGTTCCTACCCCTGTGACTGTACCCACCGCAAGATTTGACTTATGCACTTACCACCACTATGGCGGCCCTGTAACTGTCAAAACACACACTATCATAGAGAGAGCACCTGTGAAATGACACGTCATATATCAGCTGTTATGTAAACACTGTTCAGTATTTTATATTGGCGTGACTACCACCAACTTATCAGTTAGGATGACCGGACAGAGGCAGCGGGTGTATACCAGCAACACACAATATCTTATTGCAGAGCATGCTCTATAACATGACAGTCATGACCTAGGTGCCTGTTTCACCACCCCCAGACACTAGTTTCTCAGAACTTCACAGGTGGGAGTTAGCGCTACATCATATCCTTGGTTCTCGACACCCAACTGGCCTTAATTTTCATTAATTCCTTCCGTCTCAGCATTTCTACACAGTAACTACTCCTTTCTTCACTCTGTTTTAATTTTCTACATCTTTCATTTTCTGGTCTGTCTATTTTTCGCCATCCCCCTTCCACCTCTGTTACATATAACGCACTTAGCTTTTCACTTTTACTAACTCATGCACAATGTTTTAGTAGTAATCCCTGTGTTGGACATTATCCTGTCTTCCACCTTTAAGCTCTCATGTTTTTAGTTATCATGCAGTGCAGTCCCCAACAATCAATCTTTCCCTTCTCATCCCATACTGTAAGTCTCCTGTGACCGAGGGTGCTGTATGACTTTTCCAACTCTAACCCCTTTTCCTAAACCTCTCTAGTTTCTTTCCCTTTACCCCACTTCCTTCCCCTTCAACCTTTCTGCCAGAAGAAGGAGCCACTGGCTCAAAGCTTGCATAAGTAAAACTTCTTTTTTTTATGTGTGTGTAGTCCTACTGCTACTTGGTGAGTAGTTTTTTAATCTATCCAGTCACATTATATTGTCAAAAATTGGAAGTCAAAATTAGTCGTTTTTGCAAATGGCATAAGTGTTGCTGTCAAGCCCCACAAAGAAGCATGCTCAGGGAAATTAATAAATGGTGTTTTTGCTAAAATGTTAACTAGCTTTGTTCAGAAATGATATACTCTATCATGTGAAGGTGCTGCATAATTTATTGAATCAACAAAAACTATTTTGCTCTTGCTTAAATGGACTAGCTTCAAATTTTACAGAAACGTAGCTCACTCAGCTTTGCACTGTCAAAAATGACTCTCATAATATTAATATAGTTTACCAACAAAAATAATAAACAGGGTAAAAAGTTCTACATTCTTTGATGTGCATAATGACAATAGGGTAAATTGGAGAAACCCTACAGTAGACATACAATGTTTCAGTTCAGCTACTATTACCTTCGTAATAGTTGCTAACTTAGGGGATATAGAAATCGGTAAGTTAACATATTCTGCATATTTTCATTCACTGATGTCAAATGTATATGCAGTGGATAGACAGAAATATGGAAACACCATGTGAAATGCATGCTTTAACATAAATGCAGATGTTAACCAAGCCTGCAGGTTCCAAAATTGTATCTGACTGCTAATGGCAGTTGTGCTCTTCCATAACAATGCCAGCCAAAGTGTTTATACTGCATTAGGGAATGCAAAAAAAAAGTCATCGTCTGCTAAGTCACAACACAAATTGTCATTGAAGAGAATTGTGACCGAAAAAATAAGACAGCGGCAGTAGCGAAAGTCAGTGCAGAACTGATGTCACATTTGCAAATACTGTTAGCATGAAAACAACATGAAGGGAGCTCTTTAAGCAGGTAATTCCACAGTGAGCTGGTATTCCAAAATCAATCGTCAGTGATGCAAATGCTCTTAACAAAAAAAACATGGTGTCGAAGCCGTGAAACCTGGACTATGGAGCAATGGAAGATTGTTACTTGTAAGATGAGTCTTTTTTAACTCTGTTTCCAGCTTCTGGTTGAGTTTACACCCCAATAGCAGAATATGGTGGGTTATGGTGAATATTTGGGCAGTAATATCATGGTATTCCTTGGGCCCTGTAGTTACTCTGCAAGGCTGCATTGCTATGAAGTATTATGTAACCATTTTGTATGACCAGGCCCATCCCATGGTACAATGGTGATTCTGTATTCCAAGATGACAGTGCCATTGTTCACACAGCTCACATCCTCCAGGACTGGTTTTGTTACCAGGAGGATGGATTGCATCTCCCCTGGCCACCACAGGCTCCAGATCTCAATAGTACTGAGCCTTTGTGGTCTGCTTTGGAGAAAAGAGTGAGTGATTGCTATCCACCTGTATCATTGTTACCCTAACTTGCTACTCGTATTTATTCATTCTGAGATGACTGGAAGCTCTTTCAAATGCCAACAGTTTTCCTGCACCATATTATGCATGATAATATGTTGTGTTTTTAGGTGATTCCATAATTTTTGTCTTCCTGTAGATTGCAGTAGTTAAGCACAGATGAAGAGGCTTGCACAGAATAGACTAGCATGGAGATTTGTGTAAAACCAGTTTTAGGATGGAAGACCACAATAACAAATTACAGCTTCACAGAACATTTATTAACTCATGAAATTTGTTGTCAACAGACCACTGCAGTTTAAGAGTTATAGAGATATTCACAAATACAATACTAGAGGGAAAAATGATCTACTCTTCCCACTTGTGAAACTAGCTTTGGCAGAGAGAGGAATGCAAAACTCATTTATAAGATTCTTTGATTATGTGCCCATTGAAAGCCCATTGAAGCATATATCATCTATTTCAATTCATAGAGCAAATGATTAAAAACAAGCATTTGTATTTGTATTGAAGACAAGCTAAAATGAAATCCGAACATTGCCAAATTATTTATTTATTCCATGCTCAATGGATCCAGGTACCTTATGAATCACAATGATAAGGAATGTGTCAAACCGCACAGAGGTTAGATGTAACTTAGGTAAGTACAATAAAAGATATAATGTAAATAAGATATCAAATTAAGAATATATATCCAATTAACAGAAAATTGTGTTATGCTGTAGAATGATCAGGCAATAAACAAAATTAATTAAAAATATTTGTACAACAATTCCAAGTTCAGTGGTAGAATTCATTTCATCTCATAAAACCATTAACTGTATAAAATGATTTCTCTGTTATATAGTCTTCAGAATTTGTTTGGATTTCTGCAGTTATTTATGAAGGGATTTGATATGCAGTGGGAGTGCATTGAACAGATTAATGCTGGGGTAATAAACCCATTTTTAAACCAGATTTAGACTTTTCAATTCAATGTGCAGGCTGTTTTTTGTTCTGGTGTTGTAGTAACAATATTTGCTATTGCTTTGTACAGAAAAAAAGTTATTACATACAAAATAGTGTAAACAGATAGATAAAACATCTAGTCACCGAAGAGCTGCAGGAAAACACACACAAAAAAAGTTTAACTTTTACAAGTTTTCAGAGCCAGTGGCTCCTTGTGGCAGAAGAGTTAAAGAGGAAGGAAAAGGGGTGGAGGAAAAGGACTGGAGAAGTTTAGGGAAAATGTCACACCTCAGAAAATTCACCCAGAACCCTGTTTCAGGAGTGACTTACCAGATGGGATGAGAAGGAATGACTGATTGTTGGAGAATGCGCCAGGCAAGATTTGAAGACCTGAAAACTTCAAGGTGGAAGATGGTAATATGGAAGACAGAGATTACTACTGAAACATTGTGCATGAGTTAATAAGAGTGAGAAGCTAAGTGCATTTTATAGCATTGTACGTAACAGAGGTGGGGAGGGGGACGATGAAAAATAGACAGGTCATAAAATGAAAGATGCAGAAAACTAAAATGAAGTGGAAAAGGAGTAGTTACTGTGAAGAAAAACTGAAAACTGGAAAGGAATTAATGTAAATTAAGGCCAGAAGAGTGATGGGAACCAAGAGCATGTTGTAGTGCTAGTTCCCACCAGCAGAATTCTGAGAACTGGTGTCTGGGGGAAGAATTCAGAGACACTGAGATCATGACTGTCATGTTGTAGAGCATGCTCTGCAACAGGATATTGTGTGTTGTTGGTAGACACCCTCTGCCTGTGCCCATTCATCTAAACTGATAACTTGGTGGTAGTCATGCCAATGTAAAAGGCCGAACAGTGTTTAGATAACAGCTAGTATATGACATGTGTCGTTTCACTGGTGGCTCTCCCTTTCATAGTATATGTTTTGCCAGTTACATGGCTTGAATAGGTGGTGGTAGGAGGGTGCATATGACAAGACTTGCAGCAGGGATGGTCACAGGGGTGGTAGCCAGAGGATAGGGAGATGAGGCCAGAAGGAGCATAAGGTCTGACAAGGATAATGCGGAGATTGGGAGGGCGACGAAATTCCAAAATCTTCCAGCAGCAAAGCTGACATTAAACCCTACTTCGAACAGTCCCAAGTATGATCCCAACTTGATCCACCACCAACAACTCAAAATCGTCCCTTAAAAGCCATCCAGGGATTTGTCACATCTAGCACTGCTTCACAATCCTTCCTCAGATCGCTACAGCATGACCCTAACCTGTCCTCTGCAGAACTCCAGGCTCTTTGTCCCCCAAAATTGATGAGTCCATCATTATCCACCTAGCAAACGAGGTAACAACCTCTGTGGTACTTGACCAACTGGAATATTTAAGTGAGGCAATATGCCACCTGTCTGACACATCTGTGTAAATCATCTGCCAACAGGATCCCATCCATGGGATACAAACTGACCTACAGCCCTTTCTTGTAAACTCAGGTGCCTCACAAGGACTTATACCTCAATCCACAGAGCTCCTTACCCATCTCAAACCACACACTCCCACCTTTTACCTTCTTCCTAAGATCCACAAACCCAATCATGCTGGCCATCCTATAGTTGCCGGTTTCAAAGCACCCACCAAACATATATCTGCCTTAGTTGACCAACATCTGCAACCCATAGTACAAAGACTTCCCTCCTGTGTTAAAGATACCAACCATTTCCTAGATTGTCTGAAATCCATGCCCATCCCATTCCTACCACACACCTTGTTTGTCACCCGTGATGCCATCTCTCTTTATACCGACATCCCCCTCATACGGTCTGTCTGCCACTCAGTTAACACCCACCTGATTCTAGATCTATGACATCCTCCTTGCTCACCTTAATCAACTTCATACTTACTTTCACCTTTGAGGGGCAGACATGCAAAAGAATCAGGATGACTCCTTCCCACACCAACCTTTTCATGGGTCACTTGGAGGGGGCTTTGCTGGGATCCATAAGCCTTCAGCCCCTGGTTTGGTTTGCCATATGGACTCATGGTGAGGCTCAACTGTTAAAATTCCTGGAATCTCTAAATACTTTCTTCCAATTAAATTTCACATGGTCCTATTCCATATCCCATGCCACTTTCCTTCATGTTGATCTCATCCTCACTGAAGGCCGTACACACTTCGTGCACAATAAACCTACTAACAAACAATGATACTTACATTTTGACAGTTGCCATCCCTTCCATATCAAATGTTCCCTCCCATACAGCCTCGGCATTTGAGGCAAATGTATTTGTTGTGATGCAGACTGTTTGCAGCAATACACCACCACTCTCACCTCAGCCTTCACTGGACATAGTTATTCCAACAGCCTAGCTCAAAAGTAGATTTCCTGGGCCATCACATCCAATCCTGGTACTGCTGATGCCTCCAAAAAACAACTTCGGAGCATACCACTTGTCACCCAGTATTATCCTGATCTCGAATGTATCAATCAGCTACTTAGACAAGGTCTTGACTTCCTAAAATAATGCCCTGAAATGAGATCAATTTTGTCTGAGATTTTATCCAACACACTTAGAATAGCTTTTTGTCACCCTCCCAATCTCCACAATATCCTCGTCAGACCGAGTCTCCTTCTGCAACAATTTCCCTACCCTATGGCTCCTACCCCTGTGACCATCTCCACTGCAAGACTTGCCCTGTGCACCCTCCTACCACCACCTGTTCCAGCCCTGTAACTGGCAAAACATATACTATTAAAAGGGAGAGCAACCTGTGAAATGGCCAGCTGTTATGTAAACGCTGTTCAACCTTTTACATCGGCATGACTACCATCCAGTTACTAGCCAGGATAAATGGCCATAGGCAGAGGGTGTATATGGCAACACAAAACATCCTGTTGCAAAGCATGCTCTACAACATGACATTCATGACCTCAGTGCCTATTTCACCACAATGTCTTCTGGATTTTTCTCTCAGACACCACTTTCTCAGAACTCCGCAGGTGGAAACTAGTGCTACAATACGTCCTTGGTTCTTGACACCAACCTGGCCTTAATTTACATTAATTCCTTCCATCTCAGCAATTCTTCACGGTGACTACTCCTTTTTCATGCCATTTTAGTTTTCTACATCTTTCATTTCCTGGCCTGTCTATTTTTCGTAGTCCCCCTTCCCACCTCTGTTACATTCAATGCACTTAGCTTTTCACTCTTATTAACTCATGCATAATGCTTTAGTAGTAATCTCTGTCTTCCATATTATCCTGTCTTCCATCTTGAAGCTCTCAGGTTTTCAAATCTTTCCCAGTACAGTCCCCAACAATCAGTCTTTCCTTCTCATCCCATCCAGTAAGTCTCCCCTGGGTTCTGGGTGACTTTTCTGAACTGTGACATTTCCCCAAAACCTCTCCAGTCCCTTTCCTTCACATCTCCTTCTTCCCATTAAACTCCTCTGGCAGAAGAAGGAGCCACTGGCTCCAAAGCTTGTAAAAGTTAAATCTTTTTGTGTGTGTGTTCTCCTGCAGCCACTTGGTGAGTAGATTTTTTATCTATCCATTTACACCTTATTACAGATGTCAACAAGGAAATTATATACTGTGAGATGTTAAGGATCCCCATCCTTTGAAATAAGTACCTGCAAAAGTGTCTATGATGGACACCACTCACTATTCTGATAACCTTTTTTTCCCTCAGCAAAATTTTTGTTTGCGAGAGGTTGGTTCCTCCAGAATATGATACCATATGACATTAATGAATGAAAATAGCCAAAGTAGTAAGCCTTAGTGGTATCCACTTCAGGCACAGAACCAATAATACTTAGTGCAAATATTGTCACAGAAGAAGCTGAGTAGCACAATCACCGTGGTGTAGTGGTTATGATACTAACTGTTGCATGGAGGGTCATGAGTTCAACACTCACCTGAACTGTAACATTCTAATTTCTATATTCAGTTTGAGTACATTCTAGAAGTATCGACAAATGTCAAGAATAATTGTACTGGAATGTTCTGTAACTGTGTACATGGTGTCCCATTTACTGTATCTTGACCACCCTAAATAACTGTTTGTCCAGATGCAAATTACAAAATGTTTCAAGCAAATGTTCTTCAGCCATCAGGGTAACATCAATCAGCATGATTGCCTTCATTGTAGCTTTGTTTTTTACAAAGATATGAACAGCGGTATGACTTTTTTAAATGGCACCCTGTATTTTTTATTCAGTAATTCATTTCCTCTCCTAAAGACCTATTCAAAAATGTATCACAGTGTACCATTCACTGAAACACAATGTTATTAATTACATAACACAACATTGACGTTGATGCTCCCAGCACTTAGTGCAGGTACTCAGGGTAATGGAACACATCCACGTGCTGACATTGACAGAGGACAAATGTAAACATAAATAGAATGCACACCTGTCGTTCCATCAACCATCATCAGTTGAAGAGTTGTGTGAGTAGAATGTACACCAACAAAGAGAAGATAGAAATGCTACTCATCTATGGGGAATGTAAGTTAGCAGAACAGTAACTGCATTACTGTTTTCTTATGTATGGATACATTTAGTACAGTAGTGAAGTCCTTTTAAATACTGTTGATTAGAGTAGGCATACAGTAAAAGCTGTCCTTCCTACAAACTGCATCAACAGAACATTTCTTTTCTTGTTGTTGTTGTTGTTGTTGATGGTAGGCTAAATGCTACCCAGGCAGCAGAACTGTACAGAGAGCGATATCCTGACAAAAACCCACCTTCCCGATGGATATTTTCTTGTCTTGTTGCAACGCTTCAGGAAATGGGAAGTATCAACCCACGAAAATGCAATTGTGATAGCACTCACCCAGACAAAGCTGCCAAAGTTAATGTTATCACTTCCACTGCTATGAATTAACATGTGAGCACACGACAGCTTGAACACAAGATTGGCATTCCTAAAACCAGTGTAGATCGAATTCTTACATGTCACGGGATCCATCCTTACTATGTACGCCTACATCAGGAATTGCATGGGAATAATTTCCAGAACTGTGTACAGTTCTGTCAGTGGGCACATGGCTTAGATAGGTGGAACATCAGCATCAATGGAGAGTTAACGTCTGGTGTGGGATGTTTGGTACTACAACTATTGGCCCTTATTTCATCAACGGTAGTCTAAATGGCACAGTATATGCCAACTTCCTCAGATGAATTCTTCCTCCTTTTCTGGATGAAGTGCTGCTAAGAACCAGAATGCTTATGTGGTATCAATATGATGGATGTCCAGCACATAATGCCTTTCATGCACGTCGTGTTCTGAACCAAAGGTATCCTGCCAGATGGATTGGTCGAGGAGGAACAGTTACTTGGCCTGCTAGGTCTCCTGATTTAAATCCTCTGGACTTTTTTCTTTGGAGATGCATTAAAGACGATGTCTATTGTAATATTCCAACAACTCCAGAGGACATGCAGCAACTTATCGTGCTTGCTTGTAATTCTCTTCAGCAGGAAGCACTGGAAGCAGTACATAATTCTTCCATTCAATGAGTGCACCAGTGTATCAGTGTCCAGGGTCACCACTCTGAGCACCTTTGAATGTTCTACTCCTGGGAAATGGTACAGCAGAGTCAAAGTCAATTTTGTGTTATGTTTTTACTTGGTTTTCATTTATTTTCTGATAACTCCAGCAAGTGGATGAGTTTGTGATCCTGGGCTCAAAGTCAATGATGCGTTATGTAATTAATAACATTGTGTTTCAGTGAATGGTACACTGTGATACATTTTTGATTAGGTCTTTAGGAGAGGAAATGAATTTCCAAATGAAAAATACAGGGTGCCATTTAAAAAAGTCATACTGCTGTTCATATCTTTGTAAAAAAAAACAAATCTACAATGAAGGCAATCATGCTGATTGATGTCCCCCCTTATGGCTAAAGAACATTTCCTTGAAACATTTTGTAATTTGCATCTGGACAAACAGTTATTTAGGGTGGTCAAGATAAATGGGAGACACTGTATATACCATATGTGTTCTGGCTGGAGGTAGTTCACTCCATGCTCCTGTATGTACAAGTGCTGAATAAACCTTTGTTAAGTGAAGTTATTCTTCATCATTCATCTAATTACACCTTCTTCTAAGTGAAAATATTGCTTTCAAAAAGTTGAAGAATGTGGGCAGACCAATTAAAGTTGCAGTCTATAAATGCACACAGCAATTTTGTATCCTCAGCTTTTTGTATTGGTTGGGGACACTGTATTAATTTGTTCAAAATTTATTTGTGGTGTATAGTGTCTCATACAATGGATTTTATATGCATTGACTGAGAGACCATTTGAAGAAAACCAGTTTAAAATTTCAGTGAGAACTTCGTTCAAAGTTTGTTCAAGATTGTTGCATGACAATTCATCAGTGAAAATTGCAGTATCATGTGACTTGTTAAGGTAAACAACTCTCTACAAAAATTACTTATATCTGCAACACAAGTATTGATCAGGAAATTTATTTCAGAATGTTTTACACTTAGAAATAGCTCTCTGTTATTGATATGCAGAGAAAAATATTATCACATTTTACATGTTATCACTTTCTGTTGTTTTATGGAATTATCTTCCAGTGAAATACAGCTAAAGTAAATAGCATACAGTTCAAGCAGTAACTATAAAGCATAAAGTAGGTTATAGTACAGACCTCACATAAGCCTATTTAAAAACAGCTGGAAATTCCTTCACCCAGCTTCCCAGCAAATTTACCTTTTAGTGGCATTAATATTTAATAATAAAAAATCAATTTTAAATCAACTGGTGAACACAACCATAACAGAAGATACAAAAATCATTTCCATTCTCTGAAGATTTTTAATCTGCTCACTGTAGAAATATCACAGTGAAGTCAGAAATATCGTAGTCAAAAGTAAAACATCTTTGTAGATTTGGAAATCCGAAATATCTTATGCTAGGCTAGCATAATAATCAACTGTATCAATTAGAAACAGACCTTTTTCTAGGCACATAGCTGTTTATGATTCTTTGATATTTATCAGTGTACCCAATACTCTGCCAAGGAAACAGTAGCAGATTCACAGTGAGCTGAACCGATAAACTGAAAAGAAGACAGTTTTTATCCCTAGAATAATGGGTTTCTTGCTAACTATATAAGATCTTCATTTGTCACCTTTGTAAGCACATAGTGTTAACAGATATGTTAAATTGTAGTGGTCTACAATATATACTTCCCTACTGATGCACACTTCAATCAGTCTATACCTCCAAAGGTGACAGAAAATTAATTGTGTTAGTAGTGGAGTAACAAGTAGTCCATTTATATTTAAAAAATATGCTCACTCTATTAATATTAAATCACTATTGATTGGGTGGTTTGGCTTGGTGTAACCTGTTATGTTATAGAGGTTTTTTTTTTAAAAAAAAGTGCCACATATTCATACAGGTGGTAGTAGTGGTCAAAATAAGAAGAAAAGTTCCTACAATGATATGTCTGGAAAC
Source organism: Schistocerca serialis cubense (assembly GCF_023864345.2). Lineage (NCBI taxonomy): Eukaryota > Metazoa > Arthropoda > Insecta > Orthoptera > Acrididae > Schistocerca > Schistocerca serialis. The sequence continues at coordinate 722,709,288 of NC_064643.1, forward strand.
CAATACTTGTTCAGATATGGGCCACTGAATGCCTGCAATTCATATCCAGTATATTATCTACAGATGAGGTAAGATTCACAAGAAATGGCATACCACAATACACACATGTGGGCAGAGGCAAATCCCCAAGCAATCATAAAGGTGAGGCACCAGGGTCACTTTGGGATGAATGTATGGGCAGGAATTGGTGGCAGAGTCATAGGCTCATACACTTTACCAAACACATTAACAGGTGCTGTGTATCTCCATTTTCTGCATTCTACTGGAGAACATTACCTGTCCAGGCAATAACTGTGGTTTCTGCACCATGTGACAGCACCTTACCCTAACATTTCATTCTCTATGTATCAATCAGAAACAAAACTGGCACTCAATGAATTGGAGCATGAAATGACAGATCCCTTAATTGAGCTTGTAGGTCAGAAAATATAAAAAGGGAAATGGACAGGTTAAAGTTAAATATAATGGGAATTAGTGAAGTTCAGTGGCAGGAAGAACAAGTCTTTCGGTCAGCTGAATACAGCGTTGTAAATACAAAGTCAAATGATGGTAATGCAGGAGTAGGTTTAATCATGAATAAAAAATAGGAACATGCATAAACTAATATGAACAGCACAGTGAATGCATTATTGTAACCAAGATAGACACAAAGTCCACACCTACCACAGTGGTACAAATTTATATGACAACTAGCTCTGCAGATGATGAAGAGATTGAAGAAATGTATGATACGATAAAAAAAATTATTCAAATAGTGAAGAAATACAAAAATTTAATAGTCATGGGGGACTGGAATTCAATAGTAGAAAAAGAAAGAGAATGAAAAATAATTTAGGAACCAGGTTTTAAACTGTAAAACATTTCCAGCAGCAGATGTGAACTTGGACCACAATTTTGTTGGTTATAAAGTGTAGATTAAAACTGAAGAAACTGCAAAAAGGTGGGAATTTAAGGTTATGGGACCAGGATAAACTGAAAGACCAAGAGGTTGTAGAGAGTTTCAGAGTGTACATGAGGGAAGAGTTGACAAGAACAGGGGAAAAAAATACCATAGAAGAAGAATGAATAGCTTTGAGAGATGAAATAGTGAGGGCAGCAGAGGATCAAGTAGGTAAAAAGATGAGGGCTAGCAGAAATCCTTGGGTAACGGAAAAGGTATTGAATTTAATTGATGAAAGGAGAAAATATAAAAATGCAGTAAATGAAACAGGCAAAAAGGAATACAAATGTCTCAACAATGAGGTCGAGAGGAAGTGCAAAATGGCTAAGCAGGGATGGCTAGATGTAAGGATGCAGAAGCACATATCACTAGTGGTAAGATAGATACTGCCTGCAGAAAAATTAAAGAGACCTTTGGAGAATAGAGAACCACCTGTATGAATAACAAGAGCTCAGGTGGAAAACCAGTTCTATGCAAAGAAGGGAAAGCAAAAAAGTGGAAGGAGTATGTAGAGGGTCTGTACTTAGGTGATGTACTTCAGGGCAATATTATGGAAATGGAAGAGGACATAGATGAAGATTAAATGAGAGATATGGTACTGTGTGAAGAATTTGACAGAGCACTGAAAGAGCTGTGTCGAAACCTGGCTCTGGGAGTAGACAACATTCCATTAGAACTACTGATAGCCTTGGGAGAGCCAACCATGACAAAACTCTTCCAACTGGTGTGCAAGATGTATGAGGCAGGCAAAATACCCTCAGACTCCAAGAAGAATATAATAATTGCAATCCCAAATAAAGCAGGGGTTGACAGGTGGGAAAATTACTGAACTGTCAGTTTAATAAGTCGTGGTTGCAAAATACTAACATGAATTCTTTACAAGCAAATGGAAAACTGGTAGAAGCTGACCTTGGGAAAGATCAGTTTGGATTCTGTAGAAATCTTGGAACACACAAGGCAATACTGACCCTATGATTTATCTTAGAAGACAGGTTAAGGAAAGGCGAACCTATGTTTCTAGAATTTGTAGACTTAGAGAAAGCTTTTGACTATGTTAACTAGAATACTCTCTTTCAAATTCTGAAGGTGGGAGGGAATACAGGGAGTGAAAGGCTATTTACAATTTGTACAGAAACCAGGTGGCAGTTATAAGAGTCGAGGGGCATGAAAGGAAAGCAGTGGTTGAGAAGGGAGTGAGACAGCATTGAAGCCTATCCCTGATGTTATTCAATCTATATATTGAGCAAGCAGTAAAGGAAGCAAAAGAAAACTTCGGAGTAGGAATTAAAATCCATGAAGAAGAAATAAATCTTTAATGTTTGCCAACAACATTGTAATTCTGTCAGCAAAGGACCTGGAAGAGCAGTTGAATGGAATGGAGAGTGCCTTGAAAGGAGGATATAAGATGAACATCAAAAAAAGCGAAACGAGGATAATGGAATGAAGTTGAATTAATTCAGGTGATGCTGAGGGAATTATATTTGGAAATGAGACACTTAAAGTAATAAATGAGTTTTGCTATTTGGGGAGCAAAATAACTGATGATAGTTGAAGTAGAGAGGATATAAAATGTAGACTGGTGGCAAGGAAAGTGTTTCCAAAGAAGAGAAATTTGTTAACATTGAGTATAGATTTAAGTGTTAGGAAGTCTTTTCTGAAAGTATTTCTATGGAGTGTAGCCATGTATGGAAGTGAAACATGGACAATAAACAGTGTAGACAAGAAGAGAATAGAAGCTTTCAAAATACGGTCCTGCATAAGAATGCTGAAGGTTAGATGAGTAGATCACATAACCAATGAGGAGGTAGTGAACAGAATTAGGGAGAAGAGGAATTTGTAGCACAACTTGACTAGAAGAAGGGATCAGTTGGTAGGACACATTCTGAGACATAAAGGGATCACCAATTTAGTATTGGAGGGAAAAGTGGAGGGTAAAAATCGTAGAGGGAGACCAAGAGGCGAATACACTAAGCAGATTCAGAGGGATGTAGATTGCAGTAGTTACTCAGAGATGAAGAGGCTTGGACAGGATAGAGTAGCATTGAGAACTGCATCAGACCAATATCTGGACTAAAGAGCACAGCAACAACAACAACATGTATCAATTGAGGTGGTCTGGTGGTTTGGCCTCTCTGCTCACCAGACCTTCTCAATTGGATTGCAAAACATTTTGTCTCTGCCACTACTAGTGCCACTGTGGCCATAGTTTTTCTATTGACACCACTCTTGAATTTATATTAGCGTGAGCATCCTATTCATAACCTTATTACCAAGAACAGAAAACATTTTCACATGGTTAGCAGAAGACTGACATGGCAGTAATATTATTATGCCATAGGAAAAATGTCTCAGAATTCTGAGGTGAGTCGTCATGTCTCTAGTCTCCTACCCTGGGATAGGATCATGGTGAGAGATAACACATCCGAATATGAGATAGCACTCTCTTTATTGCACAAATAACCATAATACAAGATATTGACATCACTTAGTTACATTAAGATGGATGTAAAGGAATTATGGGCAAAGTTTAAGCAGATTGTAAACTGTGAAAGTTATGTGCCTAGTAAAGGATAAAGGATGGAAAAGGCCACCATGGTTTAATAATGAAATTTGGTGAATGCCGAAGAAGCAGAGACTGTTGCACTCTCATTTCAAAAGGGAACATATAAATGAGAACAAGATAAGTAGAGATTTGTGCATCTGTGAAAAGATTTATGCATGAAGTATACAACAGTTACCACCGTCACACCTCAGCAAAAGATCTAGCAGAGAACCTGAGAAAATTCAGGTCATATGTAAAATCACTAAGTGGGTCTTAGGCTTCCATTCAATCTCTTGTTGACCAGTATGGTGTAGCAGTTGAAGACAGCAAAACAAAAGCTGAAGTTTTAAATTTCACATTTGAAAAATTGTCCACACAGGTGAATTGTACAAACATATCATCACTCGACCATTGGACAGACTGCCTTATGGATGACATAGTAATAAGCATACCTGGCATAGAGAAACAACTGAAAGATTTGAAAGCAAATAAATCACCAGGTCCAGATGGAATCCCAGTTCAGTTTCTCAAAGAGTACTCTATGTTACTGGCTCCTTAAATCGTTTGCATTTATTGTGAATTCTCACCCAGCACAAAATCCCAAATGACTGGAAAAAAGGGCAGGTGATTCCAGTATATAATAAAGGTAAAAGGAGAGGCCCGCAAAATTACATATCTGGGCATAACATTTGTAAAGTAAAATGAGCTGGAACGAACATGTGAAAACTGTGGTAGGGAAGATGAATGGTCAACTCTGATTTATTGGGAGAACTTTGGGAAAGAGTGGTTCACCTGCAAAGGAGACTGGATATATGACACTGGTGCAACCTATTCTTGATTACTGCTTGAGAGTTTGAAATCCACACAAGGTTAAGTTGAAGGAAGACATAGAAGCAATTTAGTGGTGGACTGCTAGATTTGTTACCAGTAGGTTCTAACAACACATAAGTATTACGGAGATACTCCGGGGACTCAACTGGGATTCTCTGGGGGGAAGACAATGTACTTTTCAAGAAGCACTGCTGAGAAAATTTAGGGAACTGGCATTTGAAGATGACTGCCAAACAATTCTACTGCTGCCAATATACATTGTGCATAAGAACCATGAAGATAAGATTCAAAAAATTAGGCCTCTTATGGAGGCATACAGACTGTTGTTTTTCCCTCATTGTATTTGTTAGTGGGACAGGAAAGGAAATGACAAGTACTGGCATATGGCTCCATCTGACATGCAGCATACAGTGGCTTGTGGAGTGTCTATGTAGATGTAGAAGGGACAGAACCAATTAAAGTGCACTCACTGTTTCAGAGATCACCTGCACGAGAGAATAGTTGATAGTCAGAGAGGTTAATATTCTGTGGTGCCCCATAGAGGTCCCTCCTTCTCCACCCTCCCCTCCTCCTCCTACCCCCCCCCCCCCCTCCCCCAATGCCCACTGCCCCAGAAGTGTGGAGCACTTTAAGAGATGACTGCTGTACCGATGTTATCCAACGATGCTGAAACAGCATGACACCTGTGTGACAGGAGAGACATTGTGAGGTCATAGACATTGCAGATATCATTCAAGGTGGTTTTTATGCCAGCATGAATGTCCATGCTTGGGAACAGTTTCCATGTCACCATGTAGAGGTGATAGTCCAGAAGATGTACTGAAGGTCATCAAGTCCAGCCTTAGTGAAACTGATCATAGGCATCGGTTGTCAGAGTGGAGCCCATGGGTTCATCCAGCAGGGTGGAAGCGCTGGAATCCTCAGAAGAGATGTTGAGTGGATGTGGTACTCTGGTTGCAGTGGTAATGAGGTAGCTATCCGGTGATAGCCATGACATAACAGAGACTGACTGCACATCGTATAGCAGATTACAGGTATGTGTGAAGTGACAGGGATGAAGTCATCCTTGGAATGCCTTTCCAAGTGTTTCTTCTTGACTACCAGAAAATTGTCAACTAATTTGATGCTCAGGTCATCTGATAGGAAATTTTGGACACTAAGGCATACATCAAAATTGTTGGGAGCATCGGTGTGTGCTGTCAGGAGGTGGGAGAGGCTGGCACAAGGGAAGTGATGCATTGTTAGTAGACAAGTCATTGTGCAGTGTCCACACAGGCTTAGCTGTTTTATCATTGCTGTTCAGTAATATTTTGAAAGTATTAACCCCTCATTTAAGCACTTTTTGTGGGCCCATGTGCATTGGCTGCTAAGCCAACTGGATCATGTCATTGTAGAGCATAACAAAATCACCATCAGTCAGCACCTTGTGTATGAAGATTTTTGGCACACTGTGAGGCTGTGGAGGAAGGACGTGAAGGTGCACCATATGGAATTTGACACATGTTGATGGGAGGTAGATCTATGGCTATGACCAATACGAAACCAGCTGGTGATAGGTGTGTTTCGCAACACAGGATCTCTGCAGAGTAGCCCTAAGTCATGTTCATGTGTCGAGTGCATACCCAAGAGCACCCAAGGCAGGGCTTCAGTCCACTGGCCTCTGCGGCACATGAGTCTACTTTCAAGGTGCAGTGCCACCACATGATGAGGCCATTTCTCAGATGTCCAATATTAATGAGTGCTGCAAAAATTGCATAGTTCACTGAAAAGGGCCAATTTGAATGGCCAGCCTTGATTGGCGCTTATAGGCACCAGGCAGCCAAGCCAAGAAATCCACATATCAACAAAAGCCCTGGCTGCTGAATCTTCCATGATGTCTTTGAGAGGTACAGCCTCTACTCACTGTGTTACATGGCTGAAGACCAAAAGAATATATCAGTAACCATTGGACTTGGGGAGTGGTCTTACCAAATTGAAATAAACAGTTGGAAACATCCTTTTGGAGTCTCAAACAGGCCAAGAGACAGTTTCAGGTGGTGCCCCAATTTACCCCATTGGCTTGGCATGCGTGCACATGTCCATTCTTTACAATCTTTTGTAATGTTCGGCCATGCAAAGCAATCTGTGATGAGGCATGTTGTTGGGTGGAAACCAGGACATTATGCAACTGGTTGAATATAATTCTCTGAAGCAGCTGAGGGACAAGGGTGCTAGTTTAGCTTTGTGACACGTCATACAAGATCTGTCTAGTTGCACCCAAAATCAAGTGATGTTGAAGTTTTAGGTTATTAGCGAGATGGATGTGTTATAGTTACTGGTCCTGCAGCCGTGCCTTCACAAACTTTATTATTCAATTTGTGTGGAGATGGCATTGATCCATGACAGACAATTTACAGCAATGTTGTCCACTCTTTTCAGTTGGTGAACGTTGGTGGTAAACTGTGCAATAGAGTCCAGGTGATGGAATCACAGGCGGCACATGTCTTCTGACAGATTTTTGTTTCAGTAGCAATTGGTGGCCCATTTAAATACTAGTGGCCTGCCTGCCTTCCACATCATCTCTGAGCAGGCAAACTGCTTCATAAACCACTAAAAGTTTACAGTCACAGGTGGATCACTTATGTTGCGAAGCTATCAGTTTATGCAAGAAACATTGAAGTGGTAGCTGTACATTTGCCATTTCCTGCTGGAGAACTACCTGAGTAGTGAAGTCAGTCACATCAGATGTAATAGTGAGTTGGGTGTGAGGAAGTTGGTGTGCCACAGTCATTGTATGTGCAAGGCAGTCTTTAAGCTGGTGAAAGATGTGCTGCATGTAGAAGGTCCAAGCTAGCTTACATATACCAGAGGCATTATTGTCCACTAGGACATCTGTGAGCAGGGCCAGAATGGTGGCTACCTGCAGAAGGTAATGGTGATAGAAATTAATAATCCCTTGGAACCAATATAACTCTTGAAAATCCTGTGGCAGTGGCAGCTGATGGATGCATTCTGTGCTCTGTGGCCTAGGAAAATACTAGCAGTATAAACAACATTTTCAAAAAAATAAACTCAGTTTGTCAAAGTTGGCATTTTTCTTAGTTAATCATGACACAGTTATCAGCAATTAGGTCAAAAACTTGTTTAAGATGCTATTCATACATGCCTTTGTCTGGGAAAAATATGAAGATGTTGTGAAGGTTGGCGTAGCAGAAAGAGGACTTAAACAAAATACTATCAGTACATCACTGACTGATCTGATCTGGATTTTTAAGGCCATATGGCATAAAACAGCAACTCAAATAAGCTGAAGTGCATGATAATCACTGTCTTTTAAACATCTTCCACACTCATTGGTATCTGCATATACACTTGCTTACAGTTAAGGACACTGGAAACAGAAACACCCATGAGATAATAAGTGAAATCCTGAATGTTTGTTATTGGGTAACTGTCAATTATCATGTGAGGATTAATGGGCCTGCAGTCTCCACATAAATGTACAGTCTCTCATCTTTCGTGGGTGAAGCCCATGAGCCATCTGAAGATCTCAAAACTCAGCTTTTACGAGATTATCAGCTGCTGCCTTAGAGGTGTGGAGCTTGTCCATTGATAATCTGTATGGCCTGTGGTGGACTGGAGAGCCTGGCATGAGGGTAATCTTATGCACCATTCTGTTTCTGATAGCACAATGTGCAAACAACATCTGGGGAGAGACTGGGAGAGCAGGAACACATGGAGTTTCAGCAGGAGGCATGTTACTGACCTTGTTGATGAGTGAAGGTTGTGTTGAGAGAGGCACTTGCTCAGACACTGCCATTACAGTGTCAAGACCAGGTTGAGATGGTATGATGAAGTGATCGTGATTGAGTGGAGGTGAGTGTTGTGTCTAATAAATGTGTAGCTGATGCCATGCTGTGGTGAGTTCCCCCAAATTCTTGTGAATTGCTTGTTGCATCATTTTCCAGCTGTAGCTATAGGGAATCCAGTCATATCTCAAAATGTAGTAACTGGACATGTTGGGATTTTGTCTAGTGATGTAATGCAGTCTTTTAGATACTGACAATGATCATCCAATGAAATGTGGCACAGTGTGTAGTCCAAATGAAACATGGCAAGGGTATGGTTTGCTGCCGGAAGGGCATGGATATTGATGCAGGCAATAGACCAGGTGCTGTCTCGGTGAATCAATGTACTGCTAACCAAATCTGGTAGTAGTCAGAAATATCAAAGGACATCAGCACCAAGTACAGGTTCACAGACATCTGCAATGAGGAAGTTACATGTGAACAGATCTTTGAGATCTAGATCCAGTGTAAAAAACTCAGAGCCATGATCAAAGAGTCATTTATCAAATGGAGCTGTATAGCAGAACTACCGTGTGATGAAAGAGGAATGGTCAGAGTGCAGTACTCATGGTCAGGGCCCAAATTGATGGGATAATATTGTTGGCATGAGTGGTAAAGATTGTTAAGTCTGCTGCCATTCTGCAGCAGCAGCATGGAAGACTATTCATTGCCATGGTGTGAGATGAGGCAACTTGAATATCCTCCATGGTCCAGTGCACCTATTGTGGACGATGTGCAAGGTGCAAGGCAGGCAACACCTATGCGCAGTGTCACCAAACTGTCTGTGAAACCAGCTAAGTTGTCCCCATACAGGTATGGCGTTGTAGGGGGTGTGGTTGCCAGGTGCAGAAAGGTTGTCACATTTGTGTGATAGTCACTGTCCAACGTGGAGGCCATGACATCACAATTGGCAGAGATCAGTCAGGGTCAGCCTGGCTTGGCTGCAGCAAGTGCTGAGGCTGATGCTGTGATCCATGTGTGGTGGTATTATTGTCAACAATATTGATGTATTGTTTAGTTTTGGAGTATGGCAAAGTTTCAACCTGAATGTGATGCTGAAGAACACAGAGAAAATTTTATACCACAAAGATTGTGATATAATGTCCCACTGATGACAATGTCATTAGAAACAATTAATGAGAGCAGACAGAGTGAGATTGGAGATGGTATGTGGGCATATCATCTTTCTTCATGCATTTAGAGAAACAATAAAAAACCTAGACATGGATGGCTCGACAAAGATTTGACCCACTGTGTGAGGGTACAGAATTCAGGTGAATTAAATTCTGAAACTGTATCGTAAACAATGGAGCTGCAAAACTATCTGAGTCATATGTAAATGAGCAAGCATTTGTACAAGTAGTTTCATTATAGTTCTAATAATAATGAAACGGAACCAAAGAAGACCCAAAATATGTTATTTCTATGTTAATGAGATTCTGAAAGAACTCCAGCTGCCATACATGACCCAAGGAGTACCTCAGACAAATAATAAAATAAAAAAATAGTATCTGAACTCATTCTTGAGCAGCGAATGGCAGATGGAGTTCTTTAGCAGGCATCCCTGTGTCACAATAGGTACTACATGGAGCTACCAAGACAATACAGAGCACCGAGGAGGATCTAAGGATACTTTATTCTATGAAAAATCATGGAGGAACCAGATAATAATGAAAGCAAATATATAAAATGGGAATTTATGAAAAACTTCTATTTTCAGGGTAACATTAGTTACTGCTAAAGACAGATGTTTGTATATAATAAAAACTTATCATTTTTTAAAAAGATGGAAATCATTCAATTCATCTCAAATAATACACTGCCTGACAAAGCAAGCGAAGCAGAAGGTGAATAGTAAAGGAAATGAAAATTCACAAGTTGAGAGGATGTGAAGTGTTATTTCAGTGATTACAAAATCAAGTCAAATTTACGAGAGGTGTTCAATAAGTAATGCAACACATTTTTTTCCAAAAGTAGGGTATTTTTATTTATGATTCCAATACACACCATTATTCTCCAGTCTTTTGGCTACAAAATCCTATTTCTCAACATAATCTCTGTTCAATAGCACTGCTTTACACCACCTTACCAGAGCACCTATATGCCAGCACAATACCCTGCTCTACTAGTCAACGTCAGAATAGCACCTTGCCACATCAATAACCTCCCAACATTCATGTACTGCTCCCCACAGAATGCATCCTTCTTTGAGCCAAATGTATGGATATTGGAAGGTGCAAGATCCAGGCTGTAGGGTCAATGAGGAAGAACAGTCCAATGAAGATTTGTGAGCTCATCTTGGGTGTGCAGACTTGTGTGGGACCTTGCATTTTCATGGAGAAGGAGAATTTTGTTTGCATGATGAACACTCTGAAGTCATTCCTTCAATTTCACAGCTGTGTGTAGCCAGCAGGCACTCGGTTTGTGTGACCTTGTTATGATGACAGACATCTCGCCCAATGAAGCACAGTGCTTTTCTCCACTGACAAGTCTCCATAGACATTCTGAAAGCACCTGTGAATATCTGCAATGCTCTGGTTTTCCACCAAAAGAAACTCAATGCCTCTCTAATGCAGACGCCATTATGAAGGCTATATATGGCGCCACCACCTATTGGAACTTCACGAAAGTACAGAGGTTGGAGTGGGAATATTCCATGATGTCCCAGAACAAATTCCACATTTTTTTGACTGAAATTGACCAAAACCAAAAAAATGGGTTGCATTACTTATTGAACACCCCTCATACAAAGAACTTGGTGGTATAAGCCCTCTTGATAACCTAGATACTTACACTGAGGAGGAGCTGACGTCCAAGCTGGTCCCCCAAGGTACCATCAGGGACAGATCTGGAAATCTTGCTGATAATTTATAGAGATGTGTGTGTGTGTGTGTGTGTGTGTGTGTGTGTGTGTGTGTGTGTGTGTGTGTACTTTCTTTTTATCTATAGTGGAGTCATCAGTATGATGACTTTTGGAAATGTCATACACACACATCTTAATGCCACAGCTAGTAATTACAGCAATCTATAATACTTCTCAAAATTCAGTACAGTCTTTACAAGCATTAGTGTTACAAGAATCATTAGTTTACTGCACACCATAAACCTTAATTTTTATGAAACTGCCTTATTTATTTATAAAAATACCTGAAACATCTTATGTCTAGCTGGTACATATTTTTTTATTACGTGTAAATACACCTTTTCAGACTACACAAACTGCCTAGAGATGGTTATTTGCCTTCCTTTGTCCCCTTATTCTCTTCCTGTGCATTTCCTTTCTCCCTTCAGACTACACTGTAGCCACATTATTGGTTGGTTTCTCTTCCTGGTCAGCTTGCCATTCATGAATTTTGGACCTGAAGAGTTCACAATTTTGGAGATCTTCTCATATAATTCCTCCCAATCTTGGATCAATTTGATCTTGCCAACCCAATTCATCATGTTTGTTTTGGCTTTACCTCTTTCATTGAAAAAATTTTCTATTTGTTTTGTAAGTCTATGATCATTCTTTTAATATGTCCACAGAATCTTAACCTGCATTTTCTAATATCACTATGGATATTTGTGTATTGCTTGATTTCCTGATTGTTTCTGATTCGATATTGTGCATCCCCAAGGTTTGGGCCTGAAATTTTTCTTGTGATTTTGCATCCATTTTTCTCACTGTTTTCAAAGTCTGTTTTCCTGTTCTATATTGGTGTTTCTGATCCATAGAGGCATTCTGGTTAAATGTTTTATGTGCTGAGATATACCTTTTTTGAGTGGTTTCACCAAGACATTTAAATTATGGAACTCATTTTATTTTGCTACATTTTGTCTCCATGAGTTTTGGTGCTTTTTTGCTGCAGATCATGTATGCTATCTTTTCAAAATATATCTGGAGACTGACTTTTTCTGCTGCTTTCTTCAAGAGTTTATCTGATTTTGGTCTGAGTTAATATTGCTAAATCATCTGCAAATGCTAAGTAATCTGTAAGTAACTTGCCTCTGTCTAAAGTGATTGTTTTGTCAATTTCCAGGAGTGATTTCTGTTTGTGCCATTCTTGTATCACTTCCTGAAGGGTAGTTCAGTGGGATGGTGAGAGGGGGGGGGGGGGGGGGGGAGTGGAAGACAACCCATCTCCTTGTCTTGCTCCCACTTTGATTTTGAAGTGGTGTGAGACTTCCTCCATTAATATAACCTTGGACTTTGTAACTGTCATTGTCTGTTTCATGATTACAACTGTTTTCAGGTCCAGACCTTGTTCTTTTAGTATTTGTAAGAATGATATGCGTCAACTGGGTTGTAGATGTTTTTGACATCAATAAATGTGCAGACTAAATTTTTGTTACAAATTCTGTGATACCTCAACATTAGCTTTAAGTTTGAGTTGAATGGCCTACTCTGAATCCTGCCTGATATTCTCCAGTAGTACTGCCTCAGCATGGTTGTATAAAATTCATCCAATTTGATTTCAAATCCTTTAGCCTGATAAATGGTGTAGCCCCTCCCCTCTGCTAGCTTACTTTTGAAGGTGCTGACTGAGCTGGCCATGAATCAATAGGTCATGTCACACTGTTAACAGTATTCATCTTTGGCCAGAGGGTGACTGGCAGCCTGAGGGCTGCAGTGGCAGTAGCCACACTCTCTTGAAGTTCGGCCATCAGACAGTGAGGTTCACTGAGGAGCAGAGGTGGGAGGGGGTCACAATTTTACTCTTGTGCTGACGGAAGTGGCCTCATATTCTAGATCTGTGATTCGTCGCCGAAGTCCTTACTTGTGGACATGGGGCATCCTGGCCATGGCAACTTGGATGGAAAAGAGTGGAGCCAGTTGCACAGAGTGGTCTGCATGGTGTTTGTCGTCATAACAACATCCTTGTGGGCAGCAGTTAGCTGTGAAGAAGTTCAACCACTGGGAGAAAGTGGCTCTTATACTGATATCAGCCTGTGTCCTCTGGCAGCCTGTTGGACACCCATTATGGGTGAGCATTATTTGGAACTTCCCTCACAGTTACGTTTATTATGTCACATGTTGTAGCCTTGGGGCAAGACAGTTTGTTGTGCAATGAGTTCTTTCAATTTTTTCTGTGGTTTCAACCAATGATGTTATTTACTCTGCTCCTAATTTACTGACTGACATAAATTTGGTTCTCTGGGGCTGGACAAGCATGTTTAAGATTGTTAAATTTGTATGCAGTGCAACTCAGCCTCCTTTAAAGTGTATTTCTGGTTACTGTAATTATTACGTTTTTTTTTTTTTAAGAAGCATTCCCTTTTAAATTGTGTGGTTTATAAAAGAATTCTATAATTGACTCAGTGCCTGTGCTTCATGTATATGGACTATATGATCTGGGTAACTTGTGAAAATAGGGTAAATAAATTTTGCTTCCTTTCTGTGCATGTTGACAGGAGCTGTCATTCTTTCTAGGTTGTGAAACTGTACCATGGGCTCCGTTAATACAATGAAGTGGATGGCCACATCTGGTTTCTTGTTTACTGTCTTGCCACTCAAGTTGTTTGGGGTTTAGCACATCTTGTTAAAGAACTTGATCTTTATTTAATTCAAAGCATTTGTTCTAATTGTTATTTGAGCATATGTGCATTCCCCAAATTCTGATATATTTACTAATTTTTGTGCACATTTAAGTTGCCTTTGGAACTGATTGAAAATTGGTTACGGTGTGTAGCTTGCTCCCATTTGAATGCTTGTGCACTGTAAGAAAAATTCATAGCATTGACTGCCATTAAGCATATTTAATTAGTTTGTGAAAGAAAGCTTGTTGTGATCAATTAATATGTGTAAAGTGTTAGTGTACTCCATTGTTACTATATGCATTTTACGGGTTTTACATCAGTCTTTTAGAGTGAGATGATGTCTTACTTCCTTGACCAGTCTAGCATGTGAAGTGTCCCATGGCATCAGATTTGAAAATTATTCTTTGAACTTCAGCTGACATTTTTTAATTGCAATGTTAATTTTTACTGTCAAGGAAATTGATGAATTTAATAAAGTGTATTTAAAATTTATTGGTGTGACCGCTGGTGTTCAGCCCTCTTTGCCCAATCCTGAAGGCAGTCAAGTGGTACACCATGTTCCAATGATGCTGGCACTATCGAGAGTCTGATTCTGTTCATACCTTTTAGTTATTATTGCTACAGCAAAGCTTGTGTATTCTAACAACTGAAAATAGTAATCCAACTAATGAAAATCAACATTCCTCTAGTTAACGCTGTCTTTCACATTTCTGTTGATTGTAGCATTATTTATTCTATTATAGCTTGACTTTGTTACCTCCATGTCAGAGATTACTATATTTGTAAGATTACATGAATGTAATGTATCTGAAAACCTCATGTACATTATACTACAGAAGTTTGCTTCAGTATTTAAGGCTCCAACAATACTAAGGTCAGTACCTAGGAAGATTTGCATACAGTATGAATTGTTATCTGCACCTTTTCTACATCATCTATGTCAACACTCAGGAAATCACCTGATGGTGTGTGGCAAGGGGTACTTCTGGTACCACTGTTTGACCCCCCCCCCCCCCCCCCCCTTCCCAATTTCACTCGCAAATGCCAAGTGAGAACATGAGTGTCAGTAAACCTCTATATTAACTCTTAATTTCTCCAATTTTCTCATTGTGGTCATTTCTTGAGATGTGTGGGAGAAGGTAACATGTCCCACTCTTCTTGGAATTAGCTCTCTCAAAATTTCAGTAGTAAACCCCTCCATGCTCCACAATGCCTCTCTTGTAGTATTTGCCAGTGGAGTTTACTAGGCATCTCTGTAACTCTCTCATGCCAACTGAACCATCCTGTGATGAAATTTGATATACCTTGGCAAGTGATAGTCACAGCATCCACTAGTGTTATAGGTGAATAAATACGCCTTTCTTTACATTATTGCACTGCTTGATTTTAAATTTTATTGTACAGTTTAGAAAAGTATGAATAAACCTGCACCCTCTCCTCCCAGTTATCTAAAGATCTTATTCCTTTGCAAATGAGTTAATGTGTTAAATATATGATGCGACGCACAAAGAAAGAAAAAGTTAGAAAATGTTTGAAATTTTGTTCAAAATTTGTCGGAAGTCACTAAGGTCTCTCATTGTTAAACACTAGCTGAGTATAGTCTGGGTAACTTGCACTCCATTTTAAGCTAGTTTTTCATGCTTCTTAATGTTTATGGTGACATACCTCCTGAATTGTGTGTCATACAATGATATAATTTTGCTGACGGGTATATTCAGTGGTAGTAAGGAAGTAATAAATTGAAATATCGTGTTGTTTTACTCCATGAATAGCAAAAATGTAGTAAGCACATTTTTAAAGATTTGAAATTATGAGTTGAGTTTGTTGGATGTTGCTAAGCGCTCTCATTCTCAAATACTGTATGAAAATAGCCTGGCTAAACTGCACACTGTGAGTCATGCTGCCTCAAGACGTACACACACTTTGTAACTGTACTATTTGTCTGACTGTGTTAAACTTTCAATGTAAGATTATACCTCTTAATGAGAAGATTATGACACCATTTAAAAATTTTTAAGAAATCCTGAAATTTTTGTTGCCCCTGGAAGCTTTTATATAGGCAACCTGCAAGTAGGCCCATGCAATATTAACATGAACTTTATAATTATTTTATTTATTTATTTACTTAGCATCCTTGTATCTCATCATTATAAAAATGATATAGGGTTTGTCACACATTGCCTTACATATAAAATAAGACATGACAAGATTTACAATTATATGTCCATAAATGAAATATTATTACATATAACATTGTTGTGTAAGTAGGTGTGTACCCACGCAAACACAGTTAGAAATCGGAAACTAACGAAGTGTGTACATAAGTTTCTTTTTATTTATTTCACATATAACAGGTTGTCAAGTGAGAGAATACATAAAAGGGAATCAACAACAAAGAGTAAAAAGGTAGGCATGAGAATCACAGTCGATGGCTCTCTTCTCTGTGACTCCCGTATGAACTGTGGAGAATAATCTCTGTGGTTGGCGCGAATTTTACGCATCGGCTGCGATCGACGTGTGCGGTAGTCGCCACATGAGGCCCCTTGGTGAGAGCGGAGCTCGGATGTTCCTCTCTGTAGCAGGCAGGACAGTGCACTTGTCTGCCAGAACGCGTGGTGCATTGAGGCTGCTGCTTTATTGACTGCGGAGGTAGTGGAGTGGGGTTCTGCATCGTTGTCTTGTGCTGATCGCTGCACGACACTGACATCGCCTGAGTGTCTTGAAGTATATAAGCAGGTTTCACTCTACTTAGCGATACGGTGGCTTGTTTCCCATTCAGTACTATATCTAGGGTGTGTGCATCTCTGCGTATCACGTGATGAGGTCCAGTGTATGGCGGTTGTAGTGGTGGTTTGACGCCATCTGTGCATAACAATACATGCGTGCAAGTTTTGAAATCGTTGTGCATGAATTTTACCGGGGCTCCATGTCTGGATGCTTTTGCAGGTTTGATTTTCTTGATCGTTTCTCTCAATCCTTGTAAATATTCTGACTGGTCATCTGCATTCGGTACCCCTGCGTCGTCAGCGAACTCTCCGGGCAGACGTATTGTTTCTCCGTAGACCAGCTCTGCCAGGGAGGCATCCATATCAGGTTTAAAGATCGTCCTAAGACCTAACAGTACAATGGGTAATGCTTCCATCCATTTAGTACTGTGGCACATGAGGGCTGCTTTTAAGGTACGGTGCCATCTTTCTACCTTCCCATTGCTTGCTGGATGGTAGGCGGTGGTGTGGTGATGGCAGTACCTGCAGAATCTTGCTAACTGAGCAAATAGTTCTGATTCAAACTGTCATCCTCTATCAGTCGTTATATGGAGTGGGCAGTCGAACCTCGATATCCAAGTTGACATGAATCCCATTGCCAGAGTTACCGCCGAGATGTTATCGGTAGGTATTGCTTCCGGGCAGCATGTATACCTGTCAATGATTGTTAACAGGTAGTGATTACCATCTGATGGTGGAAGAGGTCCTACAACGTCCAAATGAATGTGCAAGAAGTGTGCCTTGACATCCGGGAATTGTCCGATTGGAGGGCGCACGTGTCTGCTCACTTTGCATAGTTGACAGCGTGGGCAAGATCTAGTCCAGTTATGGCAATCGCTGTCTATTCCTGACCATACAAATCTTTTGGGAACCAGTCTGGTAGTTGCTCGAACACTGGGGTGACGTAGGCCATGGAGACAATCAAACACTCTTCTGCGATGCGTGATTGGAACATAAGGGCGCGATCGACCATGTTGTACATCACAATGTAGTCGTACGTCTTCCCCGGGCATGTCAACTAGCTGTAACTTCAATGCCGTGTTGTCACTCAACAGGGTATTTAGCTCATCATCTTCCTGCTGGGCTTGCGCTAGTTCTGCCATAGTTACAGGCTGTGTTATACTGGATACTCGTGACAAACAATCAGCTACCACGTTAGTTAAACCTGAGATGTGGCATAAATCTATGGTGAATTGGCTTATGAACTCCAATTGAGAATACTGCCTTGGAGAGCATTTGTCACTGTTCTTCTTGAATGCGTAAGTCAAGGGCTTATGATTGGTAAAAATTGCGAAATCACGAGCTTCGACTTGTGGTCTGAAGTGTTTGATCGCTAAATATGTAGCCAAAAGTTCTCTATCGTAAGCACTCCAGTGTTGTTGTGCTGGTGACAACTTGTGCGAATAGTATGCCAGAGGTTGCCATGCAGTATCCACCAATTGTTGCAGGGCTGCACCAACACCAAACTGGCTAGCGTCCACCACCAGTGCCAAAGGTGCTTCTAGTTTAGGGTGTGC